>NW_009225902.1:0-27166 GCF_000690835.1 Fulmarus glacialis
CCTAATAAATATTTTTTAAAATAATATTTTCACAGTAATTTAACTATTTAACTATTTTAGTATTAAAAGAAATTATATGTCTACTGCTATACCAGTTTTGATCAGAATAAAATAGCAAATTTTAATGAATCCTTGCATTCTGCTACAGCAGAAAAAAGCTAATGACACCAAGACAGCACCAAAGTAGGAATAAAACCAGTATTTTGAATAGTTACTGACTGTGAGGTGACTAAAATTGTTTGTGTAACAGGATCTATAGTGCACTGTAGGCAAAAATTGTAGAAAAATGATCACTATTTCAGAATGTACACGCTACTTACTGCATGGACAAAATGCCCTTTATAACGACTGACGCTTCTCTAGCCTCTGTTGTGCCAGTGTTGATACTGCACTAGAAGGTAAGTGCAGTGAGCCCTTTAGATCTGCAAGTGAACCTCACAGAAGCCAGATAATCTGCCTCAAATGTTGGAGCAATATCCTTGCACTTTTGCCTTCAGAAGAGTTCAGCCTGATCAACAAAGCAGAAATTTTGGAGATCACGAGCTGACCTGACCCATTAAAGAACACATGGCCTGACCCTTGGATAACCTATATAATGACCCCTTTCAAAGAAAACAAACTACTTGGAGCCATAATGAATCAAGTAATCTGTCCCACTCTAAGAAAGCTACATATATCAGGAAAGAAGTTTTTCAACCTCTAATACCTTCACTGTCTCCCAAACCATGGTCTAGTGAATTAACTAAACCATGATTTTTTCTCCCTCTGCAGTCTTTAGCAACACAGAAGACTTGGTCGTGATAATATATTCAGAAGTTCATTCAGAAATAAACAGGACAGCATAGTGATGGACAGCTTATCAGACAGAAAAGAGTAGTCTTCTGCTGTAACTGTTATCCCTGCCTTACGAGGTAACATGGAGTATTATTTCTTCCTATTATATGCAGTATTATAACTTCCTATTTCCAGTCACACTAAGCTGTCATCAAAAGCTTATCAGTGCTGCTACACCGCTAGAAATCCATTGCACATAGCCCCCCCCCGCCCGCCCAAAACATGTAGTGTAAGGCCATTTCCATATGCCTCTTTGGTCTTTTTGTGCTCAAAGGAAAAAATTATTCTGAAATTCTTTTGAGCACAAGATGACTAAAGAGGCATATGGAAATGGCTTGATACTACATGTTGTAAAGGAAATTCCTGTGCTCCAGAGAACTCAAGAGTTGTACTTGTACATGACTGCAGGCTACAAGTGGAGGTGGCACATTTGTTACCCTGCACTCCCCGCTTCAGGTCAGGCACACAGTGAGGATGCAACATAACTTGCACTCTAATATATTACCTTATTTTTTTAAAAAAAAAAAGTTCATTTTCAAAGCAAATTTTTCTGGATTTGAAACATCTTCCTGGGTGTTTATGGTATAACAACTGGTATATATGGAAAAGCAGAAAGTGAAGATAACATTCATTATCTGGTTATTAACTTTTCTGAAGGGATGATTCCATCAACACCTCCAACATCTGTTTATAACAATATAAATTACTTAGGTCTCTGCATGCAAGTGATGTAATTTTGCTATCTTGCATTTCAAATCAAAGTGTGCATTCTAAATTTCCATAGTTTAATTGTAGTATTCTCTTTATAATTATTTGCAAAGTTGTTGGGCTTTGCTTCTTCAGTGGAAAAATCTAGGAAAACACCTCTCTCCTTTTTAAGTTTAGTGATTAAAGAAACCGTATGAATTACATTTCTTCATCTTTTCTGGTGTCAAGGAGTGTGCTGACCATCTGGAATCCTTGAGGTTTGTTTCTGAATTGACAGATATTATACCTAATGATCGTATACCTTTAAGCACCATGCCTTTGAAAAGAAAGGAAACCAGAAACAGAAAGCGTGGCTTGCCTCAGAAAGAAAATTTGGATATATAATCTAAAATAAACTTTGGCTCAAATGAAATAATTTATACTTACAAACATAACACACTAGCAAAACTACATATTAAAATGTATGCTGATTAACAGACATTAATAGAACATTCACCTAATCTGCAGTATATTTCAAAAGGAATTTTTTTTTAGAAGTAAGTGTTAAGATTCAAGTTTGAGCATTTTATATTTGCTATGAGTCACTAAACAGGTCCTTATTTGATTTAATAATGGGGATGTGTATTTGTCTTCAAAGACAAATTAAAACACAATGCTTGTAAAACTATAGGTAGATTTTTTCTAATGGAAATGTCTAATTAAGGTACCATTAATGGGACAAGACAGTTCAGCCACCTGAGGTACAAAATGAATTATATACAAAATGAGTTGCCATCTTACCAAATCTTACCAAAACTGAGTCATTGAGCTAAATAACATGTCTTCCGATGCATTGTTCCATGTGGCACTTCAAAGTGCTTCTCTTTTCCCTGGAGTTTGCCAGATTGCTAAGCTACACAAACACTGGTTGCTTGAATATAGCCACATATGAAGGGAAAAAAATACTTCAGACTATAAACTGATAACTTCTGTATGAGAAAGTAAATTTTTATCCCAAATAGTGCTACAATGACAAGTTCCTATAACTGGCCGCCTGTCTCTAAAGTCAAATTTCATTGCTAAACAACTTAGCTGGGTCCCAAATAAGTGTTCCAAAGGCCCTTCCTTCCCTTCTTTCCTTCCTTTCCTTCCTTCTTTCCTTCCCTTCCCTTTCTTTCCTTTCAGAGGCTTAAAACCAAACCTGTTGGACATACTTGTGATTCAGAAACAAAGCAAAAAAGAAGCAAATATATTTAAACCTGAATTTAACCACATAATGCTGCTCTCAGGATTGCCATTAATCATATCACACATCAGCAGTATAAGACAAATTGAACACAAGTCTATTCAGTAACTGCAAGAAATATTTGAACTGTTAATGTAATATGGAAGATGAGATTAACTTATATTTTACTATTAAGGGAAGGAAAGCACCTACAAACAAGAACCAATTTTAGGTTGAATAAATATGTAAACATCTTGCATATTTCATTTTTATAGAAGATGTAAATAGAAAAGCTAACAATTCCCTTTCCTTCAGATTTTTATGCATGGTACTTCCAGGCTGTCTCTTAGTGTGCCCCAGCTTCTATTATTAATGGATATGAAAGAGTATGGGAATCCTACACATTAAAATGTTTCAACAACAGTTTTAGAAACTGCATTCCAGACTCAGCTTTTCTCTCTGGTAAATGTCTTTGTTCTTTACAGGTAGTTCCAATGTGGTGTGCACCTAGTGTATAACTCCTGCTGTAAGACCTCAGTGAGAATGGGTGAGTCATGATGCCTTCATTGCTCCCTAATCCCATTATCCATCTATATCTCCTCTACCTACCTAAATAGCTTTATTACCCTTCTGAGCAGTAGCTGGAGGACAAACAGCATGTATATTTAATATCAACATGCTAAAAAGCAGCACTTGGGCTTTAATAATTAGCACCTTGAAGCTGGGAATTAACAATGAATTCTCCATACACAAAATAACTGCACCTGTTCTGTGCCTATAAAAAAGTAGAAAAGTGTCAAAATTTCAGATGAGGAATTAGAGAAGGGTGCCTCTTGTCCTTGCTTTCAGAACGCACATTTACTTCCTATTTCAGCTTTAAAATAATAATTAGTTGAAGGAATACTTTGTGATGATTACTGTTATAGAGGAAGAAAAACAAGAGGAACAAGCAAAAAGAGAGATGGCATACAGAAGCTGATTCACAGACAGGGCATCGTGTTCAGTGTTTCGTGTTTGCTATAGCTCCCTTGACAGCAGAAATACTTTGTATACCAACTTTTGATTAGTGTGAGTAAAAATACAGCATTAATTCCCAGAGGGCTGTTAGACATTCAAGGAGAGCAGACGACTGATCATATAAACAGAGGCAGGCAATATATTAATAAATCAGCAGATCTCCAAGTATTTCCAAGAGTGCCAAGTGACACTTTGCAAGTGACATAGTATCTAACCTCACTATCTACATCTTACTGATGTTTTTGCATTGCCAAAACCAGGCAACAGTTCACTCATATAAATAGTATTTTCTACTTCAGTAGATTCTTACAGTACTTCTACTACAGCCAACTCAAACCACCTTTTACCTTAAATATAGCTCAGCTGTCCAAGAAGATTTCCACCATATATTGTAAAAACACCTTTAATTTTCATTATGATGCTTTTGATATTGAAGTATACAATACAATACAATAAATCAACACTGGAGCTCAAAACATCCTTAAATACAGTAGAATCCAATGCCATGTGCATATTTTCTCAGACAACATGAAGGCAACTGACACAGAGTTTACAGAACACCATACCTGATGGAAAAGCTGTTGCTGCTCACGAAATAGTTAAATATAAAGCCTTGCCCAGGTGGCTGGAGAACAGGTTCACTAAGGCCATTTGTATCAGATAGCACAGGGGTCTCAAATCATGTAAAAATGATTCTTGGTAACCACCATGCAGATGATCCTCTCTCTCTCTTATGGTCAAAAAGATAGGGAAAAAGAAAATGTAACTTGCAGCAGCCCTCAGATGTCTATAAAACACACCAGAGAGGAGAGAAGAAGAAGGGGAAAAGGCAATCGCTTGCAGTCACAGAACAAATGCAAGGCCTTAATCACTCCCATTTTTGCTTATAGCCTGAGTGCCAGAATGGGTAGGGACCAAGAAGAAAAGCTATGGTATAAAAGTTTTTGATCCTCTTTTCTAGTAGGAATCTAAACTGGTAGTCGGAACAGTAATGCTGCTAAGTTGGAGGAACTACAGAGGCATCACATCAGACAGTCAAAATAAATCCACTATGTTTTGACACAGTGCATAAATTGTGTCCTCTTATGTACTACCATAGAAGGATGATAAAGAAAAACATGTTAAACCTGAAGCCAAGGCTCTAATATCTCTGGGGTACACTGCAACATCATCCTACTTTGCATATCACCAGGGAGATGAGTGAAATCTCCACAATGATCTAATAACAGCTGTTCACTTGACATCTTTAGGGTAAACCCCTGAACTTAAGTTCAATTCAGGTCTTTGTTACTGCAAGCCTGGAGGCTGCTCTAGTAAACAGCAATTTCTGAGATAACTAAATTTGAAGCGCAGCTAACTGATAATGTCTTAATCAATCAAAAATTTGGTCCAACAAATAAACTCTACGTTCCTCTAAAGGCAACCATATGGTTAGCCTGACAACCCCTACGATGAATTTGTCAATAACTCATAAAACATTACACAGTATTAAGCAAGCTGCAGGAGCTCTGGCAATAAAGTCGCGTTGGACCAGCTCCTTTCTGTACATGCCTGGATTTACTTCCAAACAAGATAGCACAAAATGCATCAAATATATATACCAGAATAAAAAGCTCAGTCTCTCCAGTTTGTCTGGATCTCTTTGTGTTGCTCTGGCCACATGGAAACCAGAAATCAATTCAATTTCCCCAGCTGAGAACTGCCTTATGACTGCAGAACTGGTACCGAGCCCCTCTGGCAGACACAAAGCTGGCACTTTTACTCCAGCTCCCAGCCCCAGTACAAGAAGCACAAGGGCACTGCTGGGCTTTCCCTCTTCTCTGTTGGCAGGCAGCTATTTAGAGGCCAGTTGGAAGAGTTTAGAGTATGTCCAAGACTGCTCTAAACTATAGTGGGTTGGCATAAAACTAGTCTGGGAATGAAATGGGACTGCAAAGCTCAAATGTTCATTTTTTTGCTCAGTCTTGCCCCATTAGTTATCACGTATCCTACTTTTTGCTCATTCAATCTCTTTTCCTGCTGCAGTTTCTAAGATTTTCCAAGCCCTTTGCTTTATGAGAATATGAGAATTTAATACTGGAATTAATACAGAAGGTCTTCATTACTGTGAATTTTCAAGTTATCTTCATTCAAAGGACAAATATTAATAAGGAAAAGAGATTAGGTGCCCCCCTAAATCACCATGTTTGAGCTTTAAGCTTACTCAAGCAAGCAAACTTGGAGAATTCTTTCTTTAGCTAGCTTTAATAACATTTACATCTCTTCTCAGTTTTTGACTCTACATGCTGAACTCTTCCGCTTCTTTCTGCTGGAACACTGCTTGGCTTGGAGACTGGCAGTTATGTATAATTATGGTCTGTACAGCATCCTTCAAATAGGTGCTTACTTTCTTTTTTAACTCCTTAACAGTTAGATTGTTTTTTAACTTGCAATTTTGATGCTACGTGGCTGGCAATGCAATATTATTCTTTTGCACCAAGCTTCATCTTCCTCAATGCTCTCATTTTTCCTAAAAAGCTGTTAGTAAATAGCCAGTCTCCATGTAAATTAGAAGAGAATGAAAAATTTCTGTGGGTGGAGGACATATTAAAATAATATATTCAACCCTAATGGCAATGTGGGAGTAACAACTGTGCTTTGCCATTAGTCCTAGCTTGGAATCACACCTATCAGCCAATAACATTATGCACAAACATTATCCTCTTCAACGCCAGAGTATTGTAGAAACATTAACTGGTTAATCCTCACAGTGCCACTTCCAACATGTGATTGGGAATTAACATTATTCCTACTCTACAGAGGAAAAATTGAAGCCACGTTTCTAAAGCATGCTACATTAGAAGATGCGATCTGGCTGTGGCAGCAAAGCACTTCATGCAAACTACACTAACTGTGCTGGTAGCTAAGCTAGCTCTAAAAGAATCACCTCACAGATGTCTAGAACATCTTCACTGTCAGCACAGGCTAAGAGGCAAAAAGACCAATGCTTTCTGAGTTTAATAACTGCACATGGAAAAACAAATATAGCAACAATTATTCCTATGTGCATAGAGGTGCTGGTGCCCCTCATTATCTGCAAGGTAATCACACCATTTAAGCAAATGCTAATTTCAGCAAGACTTACTTAGATATTGATTTAATTTCTGAGTTATTGTTCATAAATTACTTGCCTAAAACTATTACTAATACACCTTCATAAGCAAAGCTTGAATTAGGCTTCTCTGGTTCTGCACACTCTTCAGTTGGGTACCCACTAATAAGAACTTAGACTCCAGTGTTTTCCAAGTGTATGTGAAGAATCAGCCCTTACCTAAACCGGTTCTCTGAAAAACTCTGATGTTTCAGGTAAAGATCCACTTGTAAATATGCTCTATTCTGTTGCTGATATACTTCTGCCACATGACAAAAAAAAAAAAAACCAAAACATAAAGTGTCTGCCATATTCCATAGTTTTCTTTAGATAAGATGCTTATCAAGAACATGGACATACAGAAAGAAAGCAGGCAGAAGAAATCATTAGGAAATACATTCCACTTCTGTTCTTTTAAGCTGAAACATACACTCTGCTGTATCCTCTTCATGTGGCAAGTAGCCGTTTCAGGTACTACTTTTCCACCAACAGACTCCCTTCTCCTTTGAAGGAGCTTAATGTCCTTCTCTGGTAAGTAGAAGAAAAAGTGAAGGAGTTAAGGAGTATGAGAAAAAGGCCAACAATTAGAGAAGGGAAGGAGAAAGAGTGAAAGACATGCACAGACAGTGAAAGACATGTCAGAGAGCATCAAGGGGCAGCTGCTCTTCAAGGGAAGGTGGGCTGGGAGCGAGCACAGTAATAAGGCTGGCACAAGCAACTTCACCAACAAGAGCCAGGATGTAAAGTAGCAAGTCCAGGTCAGGGCCAGAGATGATGGTCAGGGTCAGACACAGTCCCAGTCACCGAGCAGGTCTGTAGTGATTAGGCAGGATTGTTCCTTGCCAGGAAACTAAAACTGTTCTGAATCTACCCTAGATGATCTAACAGTGGCATTTTCTGCTTATGAAACAACAAGAAATGCATTTCCCCTTCTGCTGAGCAGAAAGCAGAACTTCTTTATCTTAGAGAAGAGACTGGCCACTCTAACACATGCTGCCATCATGCACAAGGCGGAACACTGCTATCACACTGAGGGCTATGCTAACATAGCAGGGAAAATGCAGTTCCTACAACGGATGAAAATCCATGTATCAAGCACAGGAAGATCTGGGCTATCACTTTCACGTGATTCTGGTTTCCTATCTCTGGAGTCAGCCTCAACATCCTGTTTTTTTAAATAAAAATCTTAAATTTGTAAGAGCCAGGATTTTCAGGGTCTTGTTTCAAAACATATATAGGTAGTTATTATCCAGAAAAAATGATGTGGATGGAGAAGCCAAAGTAAAGTCCAAGATCTCATCCTGGAACCCTTACAAGAGGGTTAAATTAAATAGGGATAGCGTAAACAAGATCAGGCTATCAGAATTGTTATTTGCTGACATGAAGGACAATTACGAAAGAATAAAGGATGTAAAAGAGACAGTATTTGAAATACCTACCCATGCAGGATCTTTACTGTACAGATGATCTGAAATCAAAGAATAGCAAAAAAAAAGAAAAAAGAAGAAGACCCTTTAAGACATTATTAATGCTACCTGATCACACTGACTCATACTAGATGGACAAATCCATTAGAAATAATAAAGATAGATAAAATGAGTTTCTTCTATACTTAATTCCATACACACATTTAAGGCTGCCCTAAGCTCTTCACGAAACTTAATGGCGTCTGTTAGCCCTTTCCTATTCAATTTATTAAAAATTGGAGAGCTTAAACATGAAAATCTGTATTAATGATACATTAAGACTGCAGAGTTATATGAAAAATCAGAAATACTTATTTCTCAAATTTATACTCCAATGATCTTGACATGACATTACTTTTTGCTGTGTGATACAACTCTACCTTTACATATATAACAACATTACTATCCTAAGAATCATACATTTTGAACTTTCTGTCTTTCAAAGGCAATCTGAGTCCTTACCATTCCGTTAATACAGACTTTAGACTCCTTTAATTATTATCGTCTTAGACCAGAATGAAGGAAAATATCTTGACTTACGTTGGAAGAGACAAAATAGCCTGAGAGAGAGAGCTTTTGCTGCAGGCTTTTACATTATTTCTGTTTTTAAAGGACAGTTAAAATACACTCGAAGTAAACTCAGGAGAGTCATTATTATAGAAGCAGAGGCTGTAGAAGAATCATTCAGCCTGGTATTAGCAAAGGTAAAATGCAACTAGAGCTGGACAGGAGGATTTTACATTGAACGTGGAGGTAGACAGGAACATCTGGAAGGAGAAAAGACTATACAAGAACTAACGAGATTGCCACACGTTATTTTTCCCAAGCAATAAATATCATATCCCACGCAATGAATATGAATGATATCTTACCATATCATAGGTAAGAAGTCTGAACTGCAGCAGGAGGAGCAGAAACTGTCTGCAGAAGTCATGCTCCTAGAATGCTGACAGTAAAATTTTGCTAGAGGCACTTCTATAATTTAGTGTTTGCTTTGCTTTGGGGAGAAGCGGGAGGGACAACAACAGTGAAGGGATATTTTCTCTCTGCACTGAAAATGCATTCAACTTTCTACACAGGCATATCCTTTAGCCCTACCATTCTTTGCTGTTCACAAGAAAGCTAGCAGATAAGAGAAATCACAGAATACCACAGCACTGACAGCTACCTGTCTCTCAACTCATTAATTGACTTTCTCTTCTTGGTCCCTATTCTCCATATCTGAACAGTTCCTATTATCCTTTTCACCTTTTTTTTTTTCTTTTTTTTTTTCCCTCCTTGTTAAACTGTATTTTCCTAAATTATTTATTTTTATTCAACTGGTATCATTTTGCTAGACAAGATGGTTTGGAATTGCTTTTTGTATTACAAAGAAACACTTCCCTTGTTGAAGCAGAGACAACCCCAGAGCTAATAACTCCTTTGGTGAAGTAAGGATGATTAATGCTGACAAGAAGGTAGAATGTTTTCCTCTCACTCCCCTGAAATTGTATCAGGCTCTATGTGGATAAATAGATAATTAATATTTCAATAGAAACAAACCCGTAATTTCTAAATCCAGATGACTTTTAAGTATTACCTACGTGCATATGTGAGGTGAACATTTTCCTTTTTTTGAGTTCTTCATGAAGCAAGGACACAATCTAAAAACTTTTCTAAAACACAAGTTTTTCAATAATGTAATCCTGGATACAAGGATTCAAGTTTATTATCCACATGAGATCCATAACCTATGAATATAGTACTGTTAAATAAAGTCATTCTTCTCATAAAGTATATATTTTCCAGCTGGCTGTAAGTTAAAATAGTTCGATATTTATGTTCTTGTAAGACTGAAGTGCAGATGGACGTAAAATTTGTCGTGGAGCCCAGAAAAAAGAAGTCTCCAGGTGGCTTTTTTCTACCATAGCAGTCACGTACAATTCAATATGTGCTCCAGAGTATTTAGTTCTTCTAAAAACAGTGTCAGCAAAATTTCTGGGCCTCTTTCATGAATATTTAAAAAATTTTAATCAGGCTGAAACATGAATGTTCTTTAGCAAGAAGGCTGCATCTCACCGCTGAAGGATTAGCAAGTGAAGAGAACAAGAGCATAGAGACGTAGATAAGTAGATTCTAGCAATACTTTTATTGCATATCTAACTGGATCAACATTTTACTAATGGGGTTACATTTCAAGCATTGAAGGAGCCTCAAAGTCCTGACATTTTGGGGTCTCACACAGAAAACATACACATTGCTGACATTTCAAGTGATCTGCCGATGCTAGAGCTCAAGGACACTGTCAGAAATCTGTACTACAGTATTATCGCCTGAAGGATATCTCTCACTTTCAACAATACTGGGAGCTATTTCAGAGAATTCCTACAGTCTCTGCAAAATGAGATATTTCACAAAAATGAAAGCACTATAATTTAGAAAAATAATTTTATCACGTTTTACTTAAACACATGAGGTGTAACAGGTGCTTTTTTTTTAACATAAACCTGCTGCTAAGGATGTTAACAAGTCCAGCACGCAATGAGCACACAACCACTAGTGGGGCTTATGCACAGAGCATAATGTATGATATGCACAACTCTACCAGACCGGTATAATATTCTATTTCTTATCACTGTACGGCAGTTACTAATGTCAATAAGAGCAGCATTATTAGAAAATGTTGCTGTGGCACACAGAATCTTATGATTCCTATTTTTTAACTAAAAAAACCCCTCTTTTCCTCAGTGTCTTTTCCCCTAAGGCATATTAAAGTCAAATTTTGAATATATGCTGTGCTGTCCTTCTCTCCCACTAAATTATCTAAATACAGGAGCTCAAATTGAGAATCCTTTTTTTCTTGAAAAGACTCTACACATAACCAGTTTTCAGTTTTTTTCTTTTATGTAAGAATTTTCCTAATGTGACAAATATGAAAAAAAGGACACTACCTATCCATTGATAAAATAGAAAACAGTGTGGGCAATTTTTTTTCCTGTTTGTGCATCCCTCATATGAAACAAACCAGAATTTTTTAGCAGTCGCATGCTAACAGCATGTTTACGTTATGAATACTAAGTTGAATAACAATGCCTGTAAAAAGACTGGTACCCAGATTTCACATTTCATCAGTCTCATTTTATGATTTAAAAAAAAAAAACCCACAAACCAAAAAAACCCACCACAACAGCAAATCCCAGAAACTCCAAGGAGACTTACAGCACTTTCGCATCAGGCTCTTTACAAACATTACAGAAACACAATCTCCAGGGCAGAGAGCTTATAATCAAACACTCTGCTCCTAGAGGATTTGGGCACACACACTCTAAGCGGCCCAACTGCTGTCAAGCCCGGCAAACAAAGTACTTATTCAGATAAATAGATTTGATTACAGTTTCACTGAACCAATTTTAAACCACTCAAACTCTCTGCATTTAAAAGCAGAGAAGTTCTGGGCCGACAACAATCCCAGCTTCCCAACATCTTTGCAGATGTTGGTGTTTCGGGAGTCGTTGGTAACAGAATGGCTTTAGCGTGAGGCGCTGGGGCCTGCACACATGGGAGGGCATGAGGTGCTCTGTTCCCAGGGCCTTCAGGGTTTACCTCTTACAAGGCAGGATATCTCATTTATACCAAAACCCTTAGCCAAATACCAAATCAGTCTCCATCCCAATCTGGCTGGATAATGATTAAAAAACAAACGAACAATCCTTACAGAAAAAGCCTTCTTCACCGCTCAAAGCCAGCTGGGGAATGACGCTGCCAAAAGTGGCAGCCTCCCCGTATGCTGGGAGTGGGGCTTCCTCTCCTGACGCACCGCTGCCTGTGTGGGTAGGGGGCGGCCGATCTTGCCAGCCAGTCACTGGAAGAGATGTGGGTTATAATGGAGAACAAAATGGTGGCCCCCTGCCATAAAATGGCAGCACCCTACCATAAAATGGCGGACCCATATGCAAATAGGGAAAGGGCCTAATATACTTCGGGTAAGCTGGTAGGGTTTTTTTCATTTCAAAATCCGCACCTCCTTGATTGCCAGTTTGGACTATGCACCTAATAGGGCAAATGTTGGTCACACAAATACAGGACTAGGAGTACGTAATACAAATAAGCAAATTAACCTGAAAATATTGCATATGAATGCCTTAGCTCTCTTTTATTTTTCTTAGCTTTCTCTTTTAAAAGCTTTATTCTGTTACATAAGCCAGACTTTTAAATAAAAGTTCTTAAGAGAAGTGCTCTGGTGTATTCTCCCTGCCACAATCCTCAGGTAGCTACACATCCCAGCCTGTGAATGACTTAGCTGGGCGACATGATGCCTTGAGCTAAAAGGAAAGACATACTGACAGAATTATTAGTCGTTCCTTATTAGTATTTTCCCTATTAGTCTCCTTGTTGGAAAAGCGTTCTGAACATAAACTTTATTAGAGAAACCAAGGAAATAATTTGTAAGTATTCTGTAATAGTTTGTGTGAATGCCAACAATATTTTATTTTTCCAATAAATAAAACAGGGACTGTAGCAGCAAATAAATAAAATAGACACTGTGGTAGGGACTGCCTACCACAGCTGACGACATTTACTGTTGCCCCAGAACAATACTGCTGCTGCTCTGTATGGTTTGGGAAAGTAAGGAAGGGCCAGAAGAGAACCTCTGAGATAAATTAATCAGATGCACATTAAAAATCCCGATCCTGATATTAAACACTTCTTGGATGATTTTAAGGTTTCTTTTGAATACCAAAAGTAATGCCAATGTCTGAAATGATGTCCCCATGCACTCTGAAAAACAGTCCTCAAATTTTAAAAGAATTCTGAATCCTGACAGGACCATTGGCTCCACTGTCGTTATTAACACACTGCAGAAAACTTACCACTTTCTTGTAAAATATTTTTCCTCCATGAAGGCAAATACAGAGCAGGAGTTGAAAGCAAAAATACCATGGACTGGCCGTAAAAATGCCAGTAAGCAGATTGTGACCTCTGCACACAAAAATGAGTTCACTCATCCAAGCAATTTTGACTCAAGCCTATATAGTCACTGCACTGAGTCATGCATCAAGACAATTTTTCTATTCAGAAGTGGAGACAAAGTACCAAGAGTAATATGGGCTTTTTTCTTCTCTTCCCTCCTCATCCCCCCCCCAAAAAAAAGGGACACCAGCATATCAGAGATATTTCAAAAGAGAACAGGAAAAATCATTAAAGACTTGGAAAGGAACTAATTTCTGAGAAAAATGTAAAATACCTAGCAGCTTGTAGTCTTGCTAAAGGATGAATGAGAAGATATATAACTGACAGTTGACATGTACTGGACAGATTTAAGCAACAACAATAATGTATTTAGAAGCTGTATTGCAAGAAGTAAGAAAATACAGCTGAAAAAAATAAGATTTGAATTGGATACATAACTGTGAGGTGGGAGGTCTTATGGAAAATCAGTGAGACTGTGGATGTTTTTTCATGACCAGGTTAAATGAGCATAAAACCGAAGTGCTGCTGAAAGGATAGGCCTGCTATTCCCTCTACGTCCAGTCCCCAAAGAAATATTCATTCTGTGTAAGCAGACCAGAGACTCTTATGTCTTGTAATGCAGGCCCTAGACATATGTCCAGATCTACCATCTTCTGTTATCGCTGTCCTTTTTTTGCAGAGGCCGGGGAAGCTGCTCACAGAGCACATGCTCTTTCTCCCTTACTTATCTTGTGGTTATACAGAATGAATATTTCTTTGGTGAGCTAACAAAAATCAATTGGCCATCATTTTGATTAGTAATCACAAAGAAGAATGTGTCTTCTCAAGTCAAGAGCTCCTTGTCCTGCTATATTAAAAGACAAAATACAAAATTTATTATTGCCTTTCTTAACAATAAGAACACATCAGGCTTAACTGAGAGAAGAGTATAAGCATATACTGAAGTTATAAATGAAACTCATTCAGAAGCAATATCCTACATCATTCTATATACTAGAAAACAGGTCGTCCATTAGAGCAATGGCAGCATACCAAATATACTGTGACTTATGATGAAACTATTCAATGAGGAAGAAGGTGAAAGGAGGGAAAATGCCTCATTGAGGCAGGAAAGTGAAACTGCAGTGGCATTTTAATCTTCAAATCTCTTCCCACAGCAAATTTAATGGAAAGACCTAGAAGAGAGCAAATAAATAAAAATCTCCCCACCACCATCTAGAAGGTGCACACCACAAACCTTGTCTCTTCCAGTCAGGCAGCCTCAGTAATGAAGCAAATTAAACTAGATGTTTTTGTGCCTAAGGAAACATTCCTCTTAAGGGGTAGGGTGGTGGGGTTGCTCTGGTTCTAGAGAAAAGCCAGTTACCATTAAACCTTGTTGGAAGAAGCACTATGGCATCACATGGATATGGTAAAATTTGTAATTTAATTTGGCATAAGTCAGGGATAGAGACAAAGCGAAGACAAGTTAGTAGCCCATGCATTTAGCCACAAGAATGTGGGTAAGTCAGTTTAAGGCTCACAATAGTAGTCTCCAGGCAAAACCAAAACAAACAAAAAAACCCAACCCTTGTTAAAATTTCTTACTCATGTTAGTACTTCAAGTTGCACACAAAGAGTCAACCTGCTTTTAAATGACATTTTCAATAAAAAGCATTGTACTTCTATATGAAAGATCATCTTAACAATCATTCGTACTGAATCAACCTGAGATTTTAGATGTATGTCCTTAAGTTGCAGTTGCAGTGTGAGCAATGTGACTACCCAACATCTACATAAAATGAAGGAACAGTTTGCTTCAGATAGCTATAAAAGAAAGGATTTCATTGATTTTACAATTCTCATGGTCACATTTAACAACCAGAGGAAGCCAATAAAAAGGACAATCTCTTCAACCATTCTGTCCTTATTATAAGGTCTAATCCCCCTCTCTGCTGGGACAAGAAATGAAAACAGTGCACTAGAAGGGCTCCACAAACTGTTCAAAGAAAGCTGAGAATATTTAATTTTTTCTTTTTATTGTTGGATTTGTAACCTTATATTTCTGGGCACAACATAGATTAAGAAAGAGATATAAATAAAAATGTAAGTTACGTTTTATTTCCCAGTGCTGCTCTTTACCACTTACCTATATCTCATCCATAAAAGTGGAAATTTTATGGAAAGAGAGAGAGAAAGCTAAATAAAACCCACCAGCAACAACAACAGAACAAATTAATGATTTGTATGTGTTTTACTCAGCATTGCTTGATGTATGCTTTTCATTGACTCTAAATGTCAGGATTTTAACTCTGTTTCCAGCAGCTCATCACTGCAGGGCTATAAAGTCCTACTGAACAAGGATTCTTCAGAGTTGATTTAGCTATGACTTTTTCTGTTCAGTTATGTGATGTCATGTTCACTCCTTAGTAGAACTCCTCCAGGTTAAAAATCACTTGTATTGTTGTTAGCTTCATTGGTAATGGAATTTGAAATGTCTTCCTTCCTTCAATTTTTCCTTTTAAAAGCCCCATTACATGTGCTTGTTACTGTGACCTATAGAACTTGTCATAATCACTCCCTGAAAACTTCTTGCACTGCTGTGCACATAACTGAAAACTGAACAGTACAATACGGATGCATCTGAATGCAAATGTAACAATCTGAAAAAGAATATTGTTTCGCTCTAGCTTAATTTTGACTTCAGGTGCTTCATAAAAACCATCTGGAAAGATGATGTGTCCGGTTTTTTTCCTGCTTACTCAGCAGTACATCTGAGAAAGTATCAAGAAGTGCTTTGTTCTCCCTTCAGAGTTTTAGACAATATTAGCACTATACCTTTCCATGAGAAAAACAATTTATTTCTGCTACTATTAGTAATGAAATCTCTTCCACTGTCAGGGTGAGAAGCGTAGCCCAAATACAAGAAGATGACAGAAGCAAGCAGTCAAGCTCAGTTCTTGATGCAGAGGAAAAGAAATTTATTTATATGAGATACTAAATGCTGTCATCTCCTTCTGATAGGGCTCTTGCAAATCCAATGGAGCCAAAGGACAGAGAGAGGTTCCTTGCAGAGCACCCTGGCAGCAGATAAAGGCAGTCTGCAGTGCTGTTTCAAGTAGACCATAGAAACTGCATTTGTAAGACTGAAAAAGAAGTAAAGCGGTAGACCAAAGCTGTTGCAGGCTACTTTAAAACCTAAAAGCTGTCAGCAATCCTGAATACTTAAATCTTTTAAATAACAGCTGTTTTTCCAAGTCAGTGTTTGCCAATCCTGAGGCTACAAACCTGTCCCTTGACTAAAGTATCCTAATTCTTGCTTCTAGTCTCTACAGTAAGACTTATCTCTGTTAAGCTTATTACTTTGGAAAAGGGCTGTAGTTTTCTGACACATCTAGTAGAAGCAGATGAGAGTTATCTGAACTTTCTCAGCAGCTTCTCTTTCAGAATGCCCTTTAATATCATACTCTTTAAAGTAAATTTTTAGAAAATCCACTGCCAGTACAAAGCAATTGGACTTGCTCTGCAGTTATATATTGAAAATAACCATTATTTCAAAGGTTTAAAAAAGGAGAACACATAATTTACTCTATCTGAAAACTGTGTAAGTTGATGTGCATTTGAATGGAGTAAAAAAAGGAAAAGAAAAACATCTCAACAGTTGATATCTCCTCCTCAATTCTCTGCACACTCAAAAGAATCACTGCACTTAGGAGAATATGTGGATGTGCAAGGAGCATGCAACTGTCCCTTTTAACTTCAGAGCATGCTTTCATTTGATCTTGTTCTTAAATTTTAAAGATTAAAAAAAAAAAAAATTCAAACCTGAAACTTAACAACTTTACAACTGTTCCCAAAGGTCCCACTCCCACAGCTATTTTTCTTCCCTAAAAGAAAGAAGCGACATTTTACTTAAGTCTCTTCGTTTGTGTGGAGGGTGGGTTTGAGAGGGTTTTTGTCTTTCTGTTCTTCACAGTAGTGAAATTACATCTTTCTGTAGTATCAGTTATAGTTGAGTGTACTAATATAAAATATCAGACTGTCCTCACATATCAGATACAGGATTTTTATTCATTCTACTTAGTGTAGTATCAGTATTTTCAAAACCGTAACAACTTATTTATTGTGCTTTCTTATTAAGATGCCTGCTCCCCAATTAATCATCTAGCACCTGCAAATCAGGGTTCAACAATTCTGAATTATGAAGATGTACTGATCACAATGCACAGAAAGTGCAAGAATCTTATATGAACCCTCAAAAATAGATATTGAAGATGTCTGGAAAATTACAGTGCAACCAGGAGAATCCCAACTTTGACAGAAGTATTTTTCAGTATAAATGTCATCTCAGGTCCACTTTTATATAGATTCATTATTTGTTAGATCCTCCAGTGTATGAACTGGTGAATCTTTGAGGTACATAGGCAAGAATGTGTCAATCAGGGAAGAGAATTTCTCTCTTTCTTAACTCATTTCCATTTGTCTTTCTCCTTAACCTTTTGCAATCACTTGCAAACAGAGACGTGCAGACATTTACAGCAATATCCTATTCTATGAGGTCCCATAGTAAGTACATCTAACAGCATAGGTTCAGGCATATATATTTTATACATTTTATTTACTTCCCTATTTTAGTGGGTTTTGTAAGGTCTGTTGCTTACACACTGAAATAATAATGTCACAGAACTTATTTTTGCCTCTTGGGCATAAGACTTCATTGAAAATAAGGTATGTCTTACTCCAGTGCTCCTGCTGTTTTGTGGAGGAACAAAAGCAAAAGAAAAAAAATACACACACACCCCAGAAACACCCCACCCTACTTCATCCTTTTTTTTTAAAAAAAAAAAAAAAAAAAAGGGATTTTCTTTTTCCACATAGTATTCTCAGTGGGAAATTCCTGTACTTAGGAGACAGCAAAGGAAGACCCCAATCACTGCTATGGACACTCTCAAACCTTCTCATTTTCATTCTTAAATCTCTAGTGGAAAGACAAAAAGACTAATTAGGTGTAAAAGAGAGGAAAAATTAATAATCTTGTATATCTTATTTCAAAAGATACCATTCTGAAGTGATCCATACCAAGATTTTACCTTCTCATGATAAGTTAGAAGATATTTCCCTATGTTTAACTATTGTGGCAGCAGAAATGGATCAGATTATGTACCTTTTACATCAGTCGACACCAAGATATAAATATCTCACTCCTAATACAAGTATGGTCAACAATGAATATGCCTTCTCTGTATCATTAATTTTTTGCTTAACGTGAGTTTTAGGTGCCTTTTGCCATGTGTACTCACTATACTAGTCAGGCTAGATACTTTTTTTCTGTTCACTGAGTATCAAATACTGCTTCAGACTTTCAGCACTTGCCTTCTTCCTTGACTTTGTCTTTAAGGTCTGTCTTGATACTAATTTCATTCAGTTCATTTTTCTATTGCTCGGATGTTATCCTATGCACCGTGGACTAGCCTGTCTTGTACTCCGCTTTTGTGAGTTGCTTAGGTCCGCTCAGGACTGGTCTACGCATTTGGTTTGATCTCTACTTCCCTCAACAAACTGGGACCTTTCTCACCTCTGATTCATACATAGTATCAAATTTGAAATCACCCAATCATTTTCAGATAGTTTAATACTGTCAAAACAGACATCCAAGGCTACATATGCCAACTGTCTTGACCGATTCCAGCACGCAGGACTCTATAACACGGTGAAGCTCCCACGTGCTGTTGCCCTCTCAAATGCTTTTTCCTGGCTGTATGCACATAAGCCACAAAGCAAGAAAATAATATTTACAATAGAACAAGAAAAAGAATGACCCTTTGTACCACATCAGAGTAAAAGAAAGAAAGGTAAATTTAATATTGCCCAGAAAGCAAGTACTGAACTACAGGGAGAACAAATTCAAGATGCCTATACTTCCAGGAGATATTCCTATATTCATAATAATAATATGATGTAATAATAATAAATATTCATATATTCACAATAATCATAACTGCTCCACTGAAACCTTTGTTTTACTCTCTGAAGGCATGTGGCAAACACTACCTATTACAAGAACAGAAATAATTTAAACAATATAATTTAATACTGCCTTTTATGTGGAAAACTTGACCAGAAGTCCTCGTTATAGTCTTAGAAAGATGGTAGACATAACTGAAATATTCTTGTTTCATGATCGTCAGTATGAAGCTCCTTGCTGGCCTAGATACAACAGTATAATGCAAAAATTCATCATGCTGAAAACGTCATATGGCATTTCACCAGTCATTCTTGAAAGACATGAAGAGCAAGATTAAAGCATCCTAAATATTTGTCTCTGTAATGGAGGGTGTGATTAAGCACAGTGATCTTTGCTTTCTAGAGTTAGAGGGGTGACCATCCGCTGTCATCAGCTGTGTTTTTAATGGATGCCACTGTCCCTTGAAATCACATAAGGGTTATTTTAGGTGAATTATAATAATGGAAAGATTATTAACATACTCATAATACATTCTTACCAACAAGTTAGCCAGCTGCAATTTTTCCATTTGAAAATAACTGACCAATTAAAGAGTTATCCAATTTGAGTGAATCATGCCATGATCCTGGGAACTTCACCCAGACATTTCGCGTGTGTTGTCGAGGCTTGCTCTGTTCACACGTTCACAAAACGATACTGCTTTCTGTGCTGATTCATATATTCCTGCCAAGATGGAGACATAACTGTTATATGTGGCTGCAATTCAGAGCTCCCTGAACACTGGCTAAAGTGACAAGGTTATAAAATCCTTGCTTCCATTTCACTGGCTCTATCTGTGTAGAAAAAAGCAGACTCCTATTCTGAAATACATCATCTAACTCAGCAATAATTATTTAAACTCAAGCAACAGGTCTTTGGTTAAAACTCAACATTAAAACCATTTTTTCCTGTACCCTCCCCCTGCAATATATTCCCAAGGACATTTATTAGCTGTCAGCCATATACAAATACAGAACAGATGGTACCCTAAACTAGACAGGTAATGTGCATCTCTGGATCACCTTTTAACATATCCATGAGCACTAAGTTGCTTTATTAATTCCAGTTATGTCATTATAATTCTGACTTCTTTTCCCGATTCTCTCTCTATAGAAGCAAAGAGGTCTATGTAGGATTTCTCTCTTAATTTCCCACTTACAAAGAATAGGTTAACCAAAAAAAGCCACTTCCAAGGACTGTAGTGTACATCAAATAGCCTCCCAATGACTGTGCTTTAAGTAAGGGTTATCAGCAATGATGATAAGCAGATAGTGATCAAGTAAATTCTCATTTTAAAATATAGTTCTAATTAAAAAGAAAATGTTTAGAAGAGATTAAACAGATTTTCTAAAGCAAAAGCTAAATGCAATAAATTCCTCTATAGTTACAGCAGTTAGACTGTTCATTTATAAGAGACACTTTACAAGTATATATGAGCATTATACTAGTTCACAAGGACAGAACTGGAGGAGTTGGTGAGAATTATGGAGGTGTAGAAATGAGATGCATGAGCCTCAGGACAGGGATTTCATGAACAGCAATATTTGCCATGAGCTTTCTGAACCTTCAGTTTAAAATGATGAAACAAAGGGCCTAACTCTCTGTTGCCTTGTAGTCATTTAGCCATGATCAAACTTGAGAGGGAAAAAAAGCCTGCATGGTGATTTGGCAATCCCGTGTACCGACTACATAGAAATATAAATAACTGTCAAGGGCAGGATAGAGGAGATTCTGCACACCAATTTAACTGCCTTTCATTAAATGCTAGACTGAAGCATGGGTAATGTATAATCAATTTGCAGCATAGTAAGTTTTATTCCAGTATAAGCTTTGTTACTATTTCAAAGGTGTGGTGGTGGGGGGAAACAGTATTTTGTAAGTATTTTAAATTACTTTGTTATTTTGTACGTTTCATGGCCTGCAGTTTTGAAAGTAAGATTTCATGTCATTTTTATGGGTTACAAAACATGTGGCACAAGAGTGGATGCAAGAGGGTACCCTTAGAGTACCCTGTGCTTAGATGAAGAGTCCTTTAAACTTTCTATTGGACAAGGAGGTTTAGGCTGAAAGTCAGAAAAGTCTCCATTACACTACAGAAAGGGAGAAAGAAAAACAAGTGTAAATCAAAGAAAACCAAGCGTGGCACGCCAGAGCTGGTTGAACACTTCTGCCCGGTTGGCTATAAGAGAGAACCTGAAGTTAGCCAAGTAGTTGAGAGTAACAATGAAAAACAGGTGCTGCCTATGTTTGGGTATTTTTATTATCTACTGAATAGTCCACCCAAAAACGTGTCCCTAAAGACAGCAAGTCATTTGGGGAGAGGTTACAGAACAGGTTCTGTCCCTCTGTGCTCCTGGTAATTCTCGTGATGGAAGAAATAGCTAGAAAGGTCAAAAGCTTCTAGAGATTAATCTAAACAATTTGATTACAGATTTGGGGCAAGGGGAGAAGGGGGAGAAAAAAAAGAGTAAGTAACAGCCCTGTAACATAGCAGATGAAAACAGAATGAAGGGGAGAGGAAGATCTTTGAAAATCCTTCTACCTTTTTTTTCCTGTATGATTTATAATATGTACTTTTGGTCCACAATGAAACCCTTGAAAAGCAATTATGTTTATTATTTAGAAAACCAGCTGCATTGGAATGTGGTATCGTTACGTGGTCTGAATGATACTGAATGTACATAGTACTTTATCTGTTTGACTTCTGACTTATCAATTGTACTTTTTCTCCAAACCTTTCTTAAGTACTTAAGAACCAACTATTTTTTACTGGAAGGTGCTTTGTTTCCTGCCAAAGAGCCCTGAAACAAAAGCTGTTGCCTCCAGCCTTTGCCACTGCTAAGCAGTGTAAGGTGAGCACAGGCAGCAGAGCCAGAGGTATGATGGAAGGCGTACTTTATCTCCATGCCCCACTAAATAATACATTGGCAAGGCAAGCATGTAAGAGATTTGGTGTCTTGTAACTACTATCAGACGTGTGTCTATCAAGCTTCATGTTCGTTAGTCAAATGAGACCAGTGAATTAGAGAACGTTTAAATTTGTCTTCCTTTAAACAGGCACACAATGAGTGCAGCAGAGTCACAACCGGAAAACTTGACCGAGAAGAACACAGCGGTAAGATAAGCTCAGTACAAATACGCAATTTAATGTTTTGGGTTTTTTTAAATAGGCTGTCTAGTGTGGGGCCTGATACTGCTCATGCAATAAATGAGAATGAGGGGATAAAAGGAAAAAAAAAAGCATGTCTTTCCTCAAGTCCCATGAATATGAATAATGCATTTTCTAGTCCTCTCTTATTAGATGAGAAAACGTGTTGATTTTGCTGGTAAGATATGAGAATTAGTGTTCCAGTGTGATTTACCTCAAAATACTAGAACCTTGTTACATTTGCTAGAATAGAGCTCTGCCATAATTTAGAGTTGAAACAACATTTTAGAAGTTTTATTATTTAGCTATGCATATTTTTATCAGGATAAAGGTTAGCATGTTAAATGACAGCCCAAATTTATCTATTTTCTTAAAATATGACTAGGAATTTGGAAGTGCTTTACATTTTGTAGTAATCAAGAACTATTTCATCTCTTTTCATAAACTTGTCTGAGCTGCTTTTGTTAAGAAGTGTCTGAAATGTAAATGAAGAAATGTTACAGATACTTGAGGCTCTGCTTACCTGCAGAAGCAACTGCAAGCCTTTCAAGCAATGGTGTCAGAAGTGTGCCTAGCTATCATGTGCACATTTAAAGAGTCCTTAGGGGAGAAGAGATTATTTAGTGAAGTGGCCAGTGAATATTGCAATTGGACTAGATGATTGTTGTAGATCCCTTCCAACTGAACAATTTTATTCTATTATTGACTAGATTTACAGGAGAACTTAGGCAGCTACTGGTCCTCTCTTTCATCCCCCTCCCTCCCTTCTTAGCATTGCCATAAACTAAGGGGTCAGCTGCTTTTTGTTCTGTAGCCTCCTCTGGATCCTGGGGGTTGTTCTTCAGTGGTTTGGAAAATGCATTGGATTCAATGAGATACAGTCTTCATTTGCAACGTGTTGGTCCTTCTCTCATAATTTATCTCAGGATGTCCTATGGATCCTCATGCCAGGGATTCCTGACAATGCAGATTAACTGGAACAGATGTCCAGGGTGAGATAGAAGGAGAGCTGTCAGAGGCAAGAGGTGAATGAAGTAGTATGGAAGATCATGGAAAGGACTTCTCAAATCCTGTCCTCAAAAGATTCTGTTTTGGGTTTTGGTTTTTTGTTGTTGTTTTTATTTAACTGAGAAGGAAATCTAGCTCAATATGCAATGGCAAATGGCAGCTGTTTGACAACAGACTGTTTTCTACTGTCAGGAGAGGGCTCACCAGTATGCATGATTATATCATCCCATGGGGATACAGCTAAATGAATGTACAACACTATTCACAAATAGTTCTAAAAATAAACTGTATCAGTTGACTATTTTTACAATTTCTATTTACTTGTAAACTCTTTCATTTGTTCACCAGCAAACATGTAAGAAACATTTAAGATAGCAAGAATATGATGAAAATGCCGGTAGCCATTTTGGCAAAGAAAACACAGCAGAACTGATACAGTTTTTCTCAACAGCTCTTTTAATTACTTGCATTAATATATTCACCTACCAATTGAATAAATAGTCTGCAAACAGTAGAAGAGGGCTTATCTCATTTACAGCGCAAGAAGAAAAATACCATTTCAATGATCCCACTGTGAAGACAGATTTATCAACAACTTCAGGTTTAAAAAAAACCCTGAAATTTACTGGATAGCTGCAGTTCATGAGTCTACAAAATCTACAGGCCTTCCTATAGGCCTTTGTGCTTGGGAAAAGTATACATTTATCAGATTTATTACATGCAATGAAGAATTACCATAGGCCTCTCATAAAATAGGTGGGAGAGAGATCCAAAAGATCCCAGCGAAGAAATACAAAAAAAGTAAAACCTACAGTTTGATTGCAGTGTTTGAATGCTGTACTATCACTGGCCTCATAAAACAAACACATTCATGCAAAAGGTTTATAGGTAGCATTCACAAAGACCTACTTTTGAAGGATATATAGCATTTCAGGTAGTTCATTCACAAAACTTCCACCATCAATTTCTGCCAGAATGACTGCTCAGTAGCTAACTTAATTTGTTTGGCACTGCAATCTTCTCTCTCCAATATATCACTTTTGGCCACAGAAGCACACTTGAATCTCCCAAACCAAGGAAAATGGGAGGGCAATGCTCCCTGCAGAGTTTTAACCTGGCTGAAACCTTTATCCTATTACATTGATAATTTTTTTTAAAATATGTTGTTCATTTTTATGAGCTGTTATTTGACTGTTATGAGCAGGGGTTTGGTGCAATGGGACTGAAAATATGAGTGTAACAGACTAAGTTCTGCCTTGCCACAAGTCCCATACATGGGCGGGCTCCTATTCTGCAGCTCTTGGGAAGAGGATAGTCACAGACCCACAGATATGAATTTGCCTGCAATTTCAGCAAATTGGACAGTGTAATAAATTCATTGTTGCTATGAGAGAATAAATCAAGATAAGTTTGGGGGAGAAGTGAATAGGCCAGA
The DNA here is from genome assembly GCF_000690835.1 of Fulmarus glacialis. Taxonomy (NCBI): domain Eukaryota; kingdom Metazoa; phylum Chordata; class Aves; order Procellariiformes; family Procellariidae; genus Fulmarus; species Fulmarus glacialis. Next base: position 24,884 of record NW_009225902.1, read on the forward strand.
GGACAAATATAGCCAGGCAGCTGAGAGCTAAAAATAGCAGACACAGAAGAAAAAAAAAAAAAGATACTTGATAAAAGCAACAATATCTTTTCTCCACTTAAATAAGATAATTTTACAGATGGCCAGTAAAAGTTAAAAACTACAGTCAGCAGAGCCAGTATGAAATAATAGTAGTGATCTAGGTCAAAGTCCAAATCTGCACTTTTCTTATTTCCTCTATTTTCTTCCTACATTTTCGTAAAGGCTAAGGTTCTACAAAGCTCAGGAAACAATTAAAATAACTGACAATTTTAGATATGCAGTATTCATCAAATATTTTACTTAAAATAAATTCCCATTAGTATTCTACAGTGATTTAAACTACCATGAACAGGTAGGGAAGGAAACTAGAAGATCAAAGACTAGTTTTGGAGGTAGCAGTAATAAAATGTGAAAACCTCAAATGACCTCTAGGACACACCAGATTCTGATTTGAGGTTTTTTGGAGGTTTTTTCCTCCCCCAAGTTTCAGAGAGAGACTTGTATTAAAATATATCTTTAGGAAGTGGCTTAAAGTCAGGTTTAGCCCTGCATTCAGATTTATTCCTGACACAAATTCAGATGTTACTATGAAATCTCTCTTTTGGGAAGCAGGGGGAAAGTGCAGCAAATCACCAACTTTATAAAGCATTGAATCTCCCCACAGTTTTACTTCATACAAGCCAATTAATGCATGCAAACAAAGCAAATGTGTTTGTTTTATCTCTTGGCTAGCAGCCATAGGTCCCACACTAGACGAGGGTAAAAGAAGCTACCATTCTTAGTTAAGCCTATTTTGAGGGAGAAGGAGATGAACTCCAGACAATTTTTAAATGACGGCATAACACCTACCCTGAAAACACTGAAACCAACAAAAGGACCCACTAGCAATGAAGCAAAACATACAAGAACGTGGATATTGCATAAGCACACTCACCTGAATTAGGAAAAGCCTGCTTCACAATCTAAAGTCAATCCTTAGATGCAGTGTAAATCAGGAGTTTTTCTAACATACAGCTATGAGTTAGGTTGAACAGTCTTGCAACTGGTGAATTTAACAGCTGTTCTTCATTTTAGATTAAAAGTCAGACCCATTTAAGATCTTTGATGGAACCAGACAGCTTAGAACAACAGGCACATGTGGTAAGGGAAGGAAAGGTGTTACTCTTGTTTGCAGGGAGGGGAGAGCATGGGCAACAGCTTGCATCAGTCAAGGGGAACTAGCAGGATGTTAGCCATAGTCACAACCTGGTACTGCCAAAAAGCTAAAGGAGAGACAAGTCTTGGGCCAGTTTCTGGTTAGAAAGAAGGTGAAAGCTGTAAGCCAAGAAACTCTTTTCTGTTTTGTTCAAGGAAGGTGGACCTTGAGTTTCCTTTTAAAAATATTCATGGAGTGCATCAAATACCCAGTGTTTTTTCCTCCTAAGCTAAATATTACAGACCACACTAATTATGGTTAAAAATTGACTCCAAAAAACCCCAAGCCCAACTCCCAACAATGTAGATTTAAGCTCAATCAAATGTAAGCGTGTTAAAGGACAGTTAAACACATAAACTCTCTTGCCAAGGAGGGAGGGGCTAACAAATGGAGATTTTAGCTAATAGTTAGGTCTCAGTTCTTGTTAACATTTCTTTCTTTTTACTGTTTTAAATGCATGTTCTTTCTACTCAAACTCATTTTGAATGAGAGATGAAAATTTGAGTATTTGCTAGAAGGCAGAAAAACTCAAAATCAAACCTCTTGGGAGCTGATTTCAGGAAATAGGTAGCAGATTTCAGCAACTGGTGCAAAATGATAGAATGGCAATTTTCCTTCCCAAGCATACTGTAAGAAAGATGGAATAAGCCTTTGTAAGAACACAGTCAACTGATCAGAAAGATTTGATATCAGCACTTAGTAATTTACCTGCCAAAAGAGTTACGGTGCAATTAGAAGCACTGTACCAGGATGTGTTTCCAGACTATCCATGTACTCTCACAGCTAATGCAGTAGCCCTTCTGTCTCCTGGCTGCATTAAAATGCTGCTTCTTGCTCTACAATACTGACAGCTGTATCAAATCTAAAAGAAACCAGCAGTCACCTGTCACAACACCTTTCAGTGCAGCACACACTGATTACCAGGCATTCATTCATTAGCCCCACTTTGAAATTCTCCCTAATTGTGTGCTTGCTGCTTTCCCATTCATGATAGACAGCAATTCTGCTGGCAAGCTTAAGAATAAAATATCGAACACCACCCTTAATTGACTCTTTAATTAACATAT
>NW_009225902.1:27176-32315 GCF_000690835.1 Fulmarus glacialis
CCCTTTCACTGACTCTTACTGGATCTGGTCTTATTGGATATCACTTTCCATTGGAAGTGGCTTCAGTCCCAGCCGCCAGCCTGTACCCTGGCCTGTCCTGCGACCCGCAAGGGCTCTCGAGCCACCCCACGGTGGCCTCTGCCTGCACGGTGCCGCCTGCCTCTGACCCCAAGTACATGTTGCATTGGCAGGGCACGCTGGAGCTGGCAGACTTGCCCCTGCAGAAGGGCTCCGTGGAGCTCCTCAAGCAGAGATGGGAGTCCGCCAATGCTACAAGACCTGGCCCAACCCTCCAGTGCTCGCCAGCCCCACGGTACCTGGTGCTGGGTAAGATCAGCTGCAGCAGCACCATGGAGAAAGTGCCGGCAGACAGCAGGAGGGAGGATGTGTTCAAGGAGGAGACCCTAGGTGGTTCTCAGCACATTGAGCACTTCCCCATCACTGTGGAGGAGCTGCGCAGCCACTTCGAGGCCCTGGGTGGCAAGAAGGTAAGTGCCTGGGCTGGGTGGGCACCTCAAGGGAATGGAGATGGGCCCCAGGGCTGCAGGGCGGTTTCTCCAGCCTCACAGAACCCCTCTCCTGTGCCCCGCCAGGGATGGGCAGCACTGGCCACAGCTCCTGTGGATGTCCTGTGGACAATTTGGATCAGTATGTTAATACTAAGTGTTCTACAGCTTTCCTTATTCCGTAATGTTATTGGTCTGGATCATTTTAACGGTTGCTGACTGGCGCTGTCTGCCAACCTGTCAGGTAAGTTAGTGTGCAATTGTGCTTGGCCGGTGCTTTTTAGTGGGGAGGGGGGAGAAAAACAAGATATTATGGCCTGAGAGAAGAATTCCCAAATGAGACTATTTACAATCACTCTAAAACTTTCTGAAGCAATTGCTTCTTACTTGTAGAACAGTATTGACTCCCTTTCAACTGAGAAACCTGCTGTCACTTCACCCATTGGCTTTCACTGGCATAACATGACAGGCCTGGACAAATTGTAACCTTTATTTGTCATCAGATTTTTGTCTGAGAAATGTCTGTGATTTCTTTGAACTATCTGGGGAGAAGCTAGGCTTTTTTGAAGCTTAAAAAATGCTTCAGAGAAGTATTGGATACTGAAAAGGTCATTAGTAATCTTAATTAGGGCAATTTCATTTGTTTTTGTGGCTAAAAAGTCTTTCACCACGCTTTACCTCTTCTGCATGAAAATTAAAATGTCCCTGCAGGTTTTGGTGGCCGATGGAATATTTTATACCTTCCACATTGTAATTCCTCACTTCTTGTTCAGTTATCAGGTTAAAAAAATACATAAATAAATAAAAAAATCCCCTTTGAATAGTTTTTACCCCACTTCTCAATCAAAGATACACTAAACTTGATGTCACAACTCTGTGTTCTACCACCTCCTAACTGCTGCAGGATAACCCTGCCAGTCCCAGTCATTTACCCATTTAATTTTAATGCCCAGAGTGATTTAAACATGGTTTTCTGGTCCAGAAACTAGAGTTCAGAATAATACATGCTGACTGTGACATAATTCATACACAAAATCCTGCTATTAAAAGATATTAGAAAGCTTTTTTATATGAACAGTAAAATAAAAATTCATGTGATTCGTGAAAAATCTTTTGGCTTTAGACACATAACACAAAAAGTAGCAGGTACCAATAAAATAAAGGTTAAAACTTTATGGGATTATTGAACACTTTGAAGACCATATAAAATAGTCATAGACTGCTGCTAAATGGCATACTCAAATGATTTTAAGGTGGAGACCTTTTTGGTTGTTCTAACTTAGTCATTTTTTAATAATAGCAAAATAAACTTTTTTTTCCTATGAAGCAGTACATTCAGTATTGCAGACATGATCATTCTTGTAGGAGCAAATTGGTTCTTTTTTAATCTTATTGATACAAAGAGCTCCTTATTGAGTGAGAAAGAACAATTTTTTGGACTTAAACAGCATTCTTCACTTGACAGGATTGCAAACCTTCATTTAAACAATAATTACCAAGAAAGTGAAAGAACTCCTTACTCCCAGTCTCAGAACTGTTACACCAATTAAATATTACTTTGTTAGGGTTTCTTTGCTACTGCTCTACCTGCAAATGCTTTGAATTCATGTGCAGCTTAGAATCTGACCATTACTATTATTATTTCACTGGTATACTTTATAAAAATTATTTCCAAGTATATATCTCTTTTTGCCAGGTGTTCCTCCAAGTGAAAATTTATAATTTCTGATACAAAAGTGAAGCAAAGGCTCAGTAAAAAGTCTGTGAGGTGGGGGAAAAACAGTCAAGGAAGTATTGAGTGCTGCATATGAAATGTATTTGAGTAGGTTTTTTCCCTGGCCAGCCAGAAGTGAAAAAAGAGTTGTACTCTCTGCAGAGCATTCCTTCTTGCTAAGTCACTGAAACTCATGCAGGAATTGCAACTGTTAAGATCAGTATCTTGCAAAGGACATTGAAAAGCAGATGGTGCTTATAAACTGAGAAGTGACAAGGGGTGGAAAAGCATGAGGAACAGGCCGTTTTTTCAGAATTCAAGTGGAAAAACTTGAATTCTGTTATCCTGTTCAGGTAGCTGTCTTAGGAAATAAGATTTATGTTGCTTTTGAGGATTTATTTCCCTAGCATTGTAAAACATCTTGAGGTTTCCGAGATACAATCAATATGAAATGTAGAAAAATGGAATCTGCATCATAGAAGACTTTCACAATGTAAGCATTACTTCAACATTTTTACTTAAAAAGAAAAATTTGAAAGTAAGTCTACAAAAAGTGTAGGCACTCATATCAAGGGTTTCTGATGCTGAAGAAGTATGGATACTTAAACTCAGGTCATTCACTTACAAATCTTGACAACACAGACCAAAAGCAGGGCTGACGAGGTTTCAAAAAGATGTGTGAACTCCATAGGCATAGGAGATCTGTGAAAAGATAGATTATTTCAGTAATATGAAAGTTGGAGACAAACTAATGCTGGTGCTCACAATGGCCTCAACATCTATGACCAAGATCTCACAGCACAAAAAATATGTAGAAATTACTGATTCCTCCACTGGTAACAGTGAATAAGCATGAAAAAAATGAAATCATGTGAGATAAATATGATCCACAGCAATCTCAGGCTTTGCATGTATAAAGCCTGGACTTTGTATCACATTTTAAATTAATATACTGAAGGTATTTAAGGTGCATATTAAGCATTCGATGTGTATCTGGTTAATGATAAGGACCCTAGATGTTAGAGGTGACAAAGGCATTTATTAATATTAATGAATGTGAAGTATTTTAGTAGTTAAATATTACACCATGAGATAAGATACTTGTCATGAAAAACAATAGCAATTTAGTATGCCTTCAGAAGACACATTTTGACTGTAGTTCTATCAAGTAATCAGTGATACCAGAAAATGCTTATATCACAATATAATGCAAGGCTATGCAAAGGTTTTGGCAAACTGATTGCTTAAGATTCAACCTCTTTCAGCCATAGTACATTTCCATGGGCAGGACGAATGAAGGATGCGGAATGAGTGGATGCATTTTCCAGTTTCACCCAGAAGCGATAGAGAAGAACAAAGTTAGAAATGGCTACATGTAAAACTAAGTCAAAGCCATAGAAATCACACTGGAATTTTTAAAACGTAAACAAAGTGTCTTTTAAAGCTCAGTGCCAGCTAACTATATTACAGTTACCTTATGCATAAATGAACATGCACATTAGCCTTATGCCCAGGAAAAGACTGCCAACTGTTGTAACCCTGCTTAAATGCACTATCTCTTGACTAATCAGACTTTTAAGACCAGGGCCTATTTTACTACATTATTCCATAGGAAAAATAGATTTTATTCTAAAAAGGCAAAATACCGCTGATTAAAAATTCTAAAACCTCTCATTCAGGTTGCATTTCCACTGCAGTGCTGTCATTGGTATATATACAAAATCAATAGAGAAAAATCAGGGCAATTAAATAATGTTAAACCATGCAGTGACTTCTAAACAATTAGATCAATCATATAAAGAACCCTCTGCTGGCTCGAAAGTGAAAGACATTATTATAGGCAGCTGCAAATGTATTTAGACTTTTGGCATATTTTTCTTCCTGGTGACTACATGGTGAACTATACCCAATCCTAATGATTTGAATGGAATTAACACTTCATATTGCAATAAGAGAATACAAAAAAGAGTAAATAGAGTCAGGGACTAAGTTTAATAATTTTGAAGCTAAGTCACTTGGTGAAGTCAAGTTACTTTTGCCTGAGTTTATCCAAGTGAAACTTGGATATATATCCTTCTTAGGAGTATTAATAAGTTAATAATTAAGTCTGTTGCTGGAGCCTTTTAATGAAAGCCTATAGTATCAGGCCTGTGCATATCTTTCCATTATTTAGAAATAAACTGATGTCCCATTCTGATAAAATGAAAAGTATTTTCCCCTTTCCTATAGGAAAAAAACTGGGGTTTAGCAAGTAATAATATATTAAAACATCAATTTACTGTACTGACTTATCACTCCCATGAAACAACTACTTTAGTTTATTAGCACTGGAATTGGCATTGGAATGTTAAAGCAACTAAGGCCTGTGTTTGCTGGAAAGTGATTATGTATGTTTTTCTTAAAATATGTTAAAACATCCCAACTGAGCAAGTAATTTCATGCTTACTTTTTACAGAAAGCTATTCAAAGAACTCATTAAAACCATTCATTTAAATAATCTAGTGTATGTTCATTAACTGTGTCCTTTGCAGAAAACATATGAACTGCTGCCAGAAAGTAAATGAAGGGAACAGATGTTTAATGTAAAAGGTTAGACCTTCATTAAAATTGTTTAAACAAGCAGCATCTTTTTTCCCTTAACACTCTCAGAAACGTTTATATTAATTTAGCAAAGATGTGTAATGCAGAAAAGAAAGGAAACCTCACGACAACTGTAGGTCAGTTTTGTACCCTGTTAGCACTTGCATCATTTGTATTTTTGTTATGGATGAATGAAAGCAAATAGTGAGGAGTGCATGGGATGGCCAAATGATTACCCTTGATGAAAAGCTTGATATTGAAGGGAGTGCTTCTGGATCAGCCTTCTGGATTTTGGCTTCACCTCTTTCTTAGCTCATTCTTCTTGTGACACAATGCATT
>NW_009225902.1:32346-51164 GCF_000690835.1 Fulmarus glacialis
AACTTTTTTCTAACGGCAAAAGATTCCACAAGGAAAGGCCACATTGTCTATGGGATTTGAACTGTAGATCATGAAGAACAGGTTTTGGTAAAAATTCACATTCTTTTTGTTTTCTTGAAGGAAACCTTTTATTCTGTGCTTTTACTTTCTCAGTAAATATATCGGCTCTTTACAGGTACCTTACAAATCATCTGAAGAAACAATCCTCCACCCACTTTGGTTATTCTTATTTAACTCATCTCTAAACTGGACTGGCTTTTCACAGTTTGGAAGATGTATTAAATTTTTGCCTTTCTAGAAACTGGACATATTGATAGAGTTCTCACTGATCTCTACAATGTTTTACGCCAGGGAAAGCAGCTGTTCGATGGTGGGAATGGAGCTTTCCAAAGATCTTCTGTTGACAAACAGTCCCAAGAACTATTGCAGTACAGTGTGTGTATGTATATACATACATATATATATAAAAAGGTCTCCTATAAAGTACTGCTGTTCCTTCCTGTTTTATCAGTGAATTGCCAGTGATTCACATTCCATCCCAGTGTATCACGTGCAGTTCTTCAGTTCTTCTGAGCTATTTTCTCTGTGTTAGTTACACCATTATACTTTCATTGTATATACACCCAGAAGTAACTATTTTCTGGAGATTACACCTGCCTTCCTCAAGGTGTTACACAAAACTGGATTTGAAATCAGCATAAATGATTCACACTTGCGAGAACCCAACATTTCAGACCTTATTCTCCATCACGCCCCTGTTAACTAGTTTCTCTAGTGGCCTGTGCCACTAGTTTCACTAGTTGCCCAGTTATTAAGTAACTACGTTTAGGCCAAATATTTAAATGTTTTCCAAATAACATGTTATAATATTTTCCTTTAACAGACCCTTGAGAACTCTTTTATTCTTCTGCCTTCAATTCAGCTTTAACATTTTTTGTGCTTTATTTGGAGGTGTGTACAGCAGAGGAAACAATCTGTAGTAGGATCTCACCTTAAAAGGGCAGAATCATCCACTTTTCCTCACAGTGAGAGATGTTAGTGTTTGAGCTACAGCAACGAGGAAGCTTGCTAGAAAAAAAGTAGGACAGATCAGTTGGAACATTGAAACGTGTGTGTCACCAGTTCCTTATGAGAAATTAAATTTGGGTTTAATCTCATTTACATATAAAGTACTGTTGAGCAGGCTGTATTTTTATAAGGAACAGGATGGGATGGACTATAGTCATATGTCCTCAACTAAACTTTCTAAAGGAAGTCTCCTTTGTGCTGAGATTTAATAGGTATGTTTTTTGCTTTGCAATGTTCTCGTTGCTTACTGCTTATTCAAAATCCACGAAGATTCATCATATATCACATGCTGTGGATGAGGGTGGCTTATTTTTAGGATCACTTGTCCTCAACAAATTGCAACGATTTCAGGTGTGGGTCTCATTTTTGTCTGATTATTGTCTGGCTCTATTCCCTACATTCTTTCTGCTCCACTAGTAAAAAGACTTCTTGCCTAGTTTTTTTGCTGTTGTATTTTTAATTTAAAGAGGCACTTTTCATCTGTTATGATGAGTTGAGTCTTTTGTGGGTACAATTAGCTAATAGAAAAAACGATTTTGACAGTGCATCAAACGCTACTTCCTAGGATGACTGACTTTCCTAGGAAGGCAGTCTAAAAATCTGAAAGTTCTTTCTGGAACAGGGAAGCGTTTAAATATAAGTATTTAAAAAACACAAAGCACATTTTCTCTACAAGATTAAGTCCAAGGGGTTTTTTTTATGCTGTTGAACACAATCATACTTCCATCATTACATGGTAACAGATATCCCTAAAAAGTTGCATATATACACAGAGTTTAACAGGTATTGTAAAAGTCTAGAAAGTGAGAAAAGTACGTAGCCAAAATGTCTTTTTAGTAATACAGGGCTTCTGACAGTTTTTGAGATATTTTCAGGACTTCTACTTGTATCACTGAAGATATGATGCTGTTTCTCCTTTAGTGCTTTCAGTAAAGACCAGTTAAGTTAAAGAGAAATATTATTTTATTTTGTGCTAACTGAAGTTCTACAGCTGAGCCTGTAATTTGGAAATGGAGTAAACAGTAATATAAGGCTATTTGTAGTAGTAGAAGTGTCTATGTATGTTTCTATATGCAACATTGAAAATGGCACCGAAAGAATGCTAAGGTGTATGGAAAGAAATACAATGTTGTCTCATTTTGCTCTCCCTTCTTCTTTTTTTGGGAGGATTTAGGGGAGTGTGGTTTTTTTTTTGTTTTTTTGTTTGTTTTTTTTTTTTTTTTACTTTTCACAGTGTACTGTAAGCTGTGGTGGTTTCAAGAAGAAATTAGATTTTGAAAGAACCTTCATTTTTTTTAAGCTGTTAATTTTATTCTGAACAGATAGGAGATTTGATATTTTTAATATTTCTTTAGGGCCTTTAGCAGAAATTACCTTCTTGTAAGTTCAGGATTATAGCAGACTGACTAGTCTTTGGCTCAAGTCTCCAGAAGACAGAGAAAAGCAGAGAAGCTCTGCCTTCCATATGCAGATGCTATCTCTAATCTGACTGTGTGCTATTAAGCAAGCACACCAAGAGAATGGAGAAATGAGGAAAATGACCCTTGGGGCTTCTTAGGAAAGACACACACACACACACAAAAAAAGTAATGAAAGGGTTCTTCTTTAAAGATATGATTGCTTAGAAATGACCCAGAAATTGGGTGTTGTCAAAATAATCTTTAACATTTTAAAATCTGCAGAGATAAATAAAGTTAAAACCTTTTAACTTAGAGAGAAGTTGTATGTGATGTCCATTGAGTTTTGTACAGTTTGATTTTGAGGTGAACAATTGTGCTCTCTGGGTCATCAAAAAAATTACCTCTTCTCTTTCCAGACACATTTCCAGTAAATACCTCGCTTTACCCAAGTCTATTTTTGTTGTATGGTTTCCAACCTATTAGCCAGCAGCATCAGAGCTTGATAACCTCTGTGGGAAGCTGACCATAAAGCACTTGGAAAGGCACAGCTCCTTTCCACGGTCAGTGGCCAGAAAATGACATTTGGAAACGTATGTTTCATTTATAACATGTTCTTTAACTTCATCTCCAGATTTATTTTAATTTTAGTTTGCAATATTTTATAGACAATACTTCTTATCCGAAGTAACAACTTCTTAAGTATTTGTCACTTGTGGCAGAAAGCAACAAATCTTAAAACATTTTCACGGTCTGCTGGTATTTAGAACAATTTACCAGCCTGTGGCATCTTAAGCAATTCTTGAAACATGAAAGTGATGTGGAAATATGGGAAGTAAATATGACCATTACTAGCATGTCTAGGGAAACAGCACTTGGAGGGAAACATAACATCTGGGTTAAGTTGATTAGGAAGGAAATAAGCTTGTGACATAAAGGCTGAGAAATCCACAGGTGGTGGTATGCAGGGGAGAGCAGATCCATAAATTAAACAGGAGTGAAAGAGACATTATTTGCTGTTGCAGAGTACAATGTGTAATATGTCAAATGAACAATGTGAAGTTAACAATCAAATAAGCACCTGCACCAAAACATACTTACAATTACTGACTCTTTCAATAGGCTATTAAATATGTAAAATAAAATCCCCAATATGTCTATTCCTGTTATCTTTCCTCCAACTTGTATAATGTTTATGAGAACAAACTGTCAACAGTTCTATTATTCTCTGACAGTATCTAGTAGAAAGAGAAATGGAGTCACCGTGTTTTCTAAAGTTGTTGTCATGAGGTTGAAGTGAATGAGTCCAAAATAACCATATTCAGGAGTTTCATTCTACTATTCTGGATCTTCATGAAAGCAGAACAATTCCTGGGTTTTCAAAGAGACATCAGCATAGAAAACTTTCCATCTTTATATGTCCAAGGCACAGGTAGTATCAGTATATGCGTAGATGCCAACATGGGGCGTTATAGTACAGAAGGTACAAACAACCTGCTAAATACACTTTACTACATCAACTGTCTTAATAGAAGAGATCCTTCAGGGATCCTTTTCACAAACAAGATCTCTCATGTATGCTTCTGTTTGTGCTTCTTTAGCTCTGTGTCTTCTCCCTTTTGTCAGCTCTTCTTTTTGCTCTGTTGTCTCTCAAAAAAAGTTCTGTAAAGATGGGATCCTTTTTTAGATGTTTCCTGCCTAGATTTAAGGTAACATGGCATGTTATCTTAAAGCTGAGCAATCTCTAGGCATTTAGCAAATGGGAAAGAAAAATGAAAATACCATTGCCATACTTCAATCCTGTTTCTTTTTTCTCTCTTCTGTGTCATGGTGTGATGGTATGTTTGTTTCAACTGTAAGACTTGATTAATAAGATTGGAAAAGTAGACGTTACTCAGGATTAGGCAGTTTGTGAACTTTGTATACCCAGGAGTGTTCAAGCTATGCATTGTCTTTCTCTGAAGCTGTTTATATGAAGTTCTGTCACAGATAATAAATATCATTGCTGGACTATGGGTATGAAAATGATCTAGTAATACTAGTTTTGAGAATCTCCCTAGTTATGCCCACTGTCTCAGAGTCTCCATCATTTACCATAATTTATAGCTCATCTTGAATTCTCTGTAGCTACATCTCTTACATAATACCCTCTTTATATGCTCATTGTGAATCTTCTGTTGTAGAATATGTTTCATTTTCTCTTATTATTCATTTTCAAGCATCAGCCCCGTATCTGACCAAAGAAAATGCTATTTCTTAAAAATATGGAATGCTGATAATACATAATTTTACTGGCTTTTATAGATAGTAATATTGTGGGGGAAAAACTAATTTAAAAACACACAATAAATATTAGATAAAAAAGCCTTTGCTTAAGATAATTAGTCGAGCCCATATAAGCATTGTATTAAAAAAAAAAAAAAAAAAAAAAAAGCAGTGGGGTAAATCTTAATTTAGCTCACTAAGAAAAAGTTTACAAGGAATTTTAAATTCAGGAGTGCTGTGGACTTCAACAAAAGTTCCCAGCATGTATCTCTCTGGTGATGTGCAGAGCAAATTACTTAGAAGGTTCACTTGATGTGCCCTGTATTATTACTGAATAAATGAGAAATTATGGGCAATTGAACACATATTGCTTACTGTAGTTTTGGAAGCAATATCAGAGAGTACACCATATGTTTAAGTTTTTAAAATTAATATATGTTTAACGGAAATAAACATTTTAAGACTTTAAAATGTGTCAGCTAGTTGGAGCTCTTAGTAAGGGAGAGATTGTCTTTAGTTAGACTAAGTCTGTGCATTTTGCTTTTTGCTCTTGACTACAACAGAGGGATCTGCCTCAGTTGCTTGAACAACTGAAGGAAAATGCTTCTTCTGTCCTGCTTCTAAAAGTGGTATCAGTGGGATACCTGGACTCTAGGAACTAGCACGCTCAGTATTACTGGAAAATTATCAAATCTTAGAAGCCAGGCAGTATTTTGGAAGGAAACAAAGTGGAGGGTCCAGGGAGAAGATTGGTGTATGTGAGAATGTGCAGCTAAAAAAGAGTGCCTACTAAGAACTAGAAGTATTAGTCATTTTGTAAGTAATTTGCTTCCCTACTCTGCTAGTGCTTTTGTTTCTGCTTTGTTATTTTTGTTTTCTGTTTCACACTGCAACATACTTCTAATAATTTCCACCTATTTAAAATTATTACAAAAATCAATAGCAAATGACTGTGGAAAATGACAACAGAAAGAATGTAAATGTCTGCAGCAATACTAGACACAAAATGATCGTGTTAGAAAACACCACTTTCAAAATCATGTTTTGCTTAAAGGCAGAGACACACGCTGAGATATTTTAAGAACGTTAAGAGGTCTAAACTGATACACCTCTGAATCTAAATAAATTTCAGCAAGAGAGTGTGCAAAGAAAAGCATATTTTTTCAGTGAATTTACAAGAAACAAACAACCCAAGCCCACACATGCTATCATGAAACCCCAAATAAATAACATTTTTTTCCAGTCCCATACGTGCAATTAACAGTAGCACTGATAAAATAACAGTTCTTAAATTTCCACTGTAAGGGTGAAAACACTGACTTATAAAATTACATCCCTAAATATGCATTGTAAGAGAAAAAAAAGATAATAAAGAACAAAAGTATAAACTTAGAGCTGACATAGGAATTTAGTATACAGCAGTGTTCCTTTTACAATTGCAATGCAAAGAGGGTATTAAGTTTATTGTGGAAGCTTTAGATAAAAATTTATTGTGCTAAAACAGAGTAGAATTATTTACAAAAGTGTTGTGTTTTTTTTTTTAATGTTGTGGTAAAACTTTTTTCCAATTACTTTGGAATTATTATATAAATAGAAAGGACAAGTCATCATGTTTGATTGAAATGTTTGGTATATGTATGTAAATAAAAAAGTGAAAAAAGTAAGAGTAGATATAAGAGGAAAGCTACTGTGTTTAACTTTTGCTATATTTCAAATCTTAATTTGTGCCTCCTATGTGGTGAGATAGCATTTTATGCTGCCACAGGTCATGATTTTGGAAAAAGAACTCTGATGTTATTCTTGGTTACTAATCACACTGGTTTGGAAAACAGTTTCCATGACTTGAACCAAGCCTGAAAATTATAGCCTGTTAATGCTGGTTACAAAGCTATGCTGCCTGTACCCTCTCCAGTCTTTTGTTGCTGTTCTTTCTAATATATTTCATATTAAACACAGCTGTCTCAGATCTGAACTTCTTATTCTGCATGTTTTGTTGGTAATGTATTGCCACTGATTTATATAGACTTCTAGTACCAACTTAGTATAAATTCTGTTTGATTTCTATGTGATTTTATTTCAATTTGCTTTAAAAAGCTGTAGTAAGATTTACTTCTACCAAGTTTTTTATTTTACAGTTTTCGTAAATTTTATCTTGATTTAGTTTTTTACAGATATTGTAGCTGGCCTACTTTAAACAATGTTACTCAATCACTGTAGTATCACATGCTTGAAAAAAGCTCATTAAAACATGTTTGGGCACTGTCAAACTACTGAACTGTGCCCTCAGTTTCCTTATGTGCTTCTAAAACACACAACTATTTTGTCCTCCAAAAACGCCAGTAGAGATGGACCATTGCACAGTATTGGTTTAGGAAGGGAAGTTTCTGTAGCTACTGTGTGTCCCATAGTTGTCTATTTAATCCATTGTCCGTTGCTGATTTAGCAGAACTATTCAATTATCATACTGTGAAAACTGCTGTAACATTTCAAATCAACATAATAAAATGAGCTGCATATAACTGCTGTTCCTTCCATGGGACAGAGTCTGAATAGCTCAATAATTTAATGTATGCCAAACGCTGTTAACAATTAAAAGAATTTCCCTTTTTAGCTCAAATAATTAGCCCATTGCTTTTTAAGTAGTAAGACCAGGGACCCTGTGTCAATTTTGCTATGATGACAAATGGCAAATCAGTGGGGGTTTTGGTAATTAAGAGTGAAATCTATAGGCATTTCAAGGTAGAATTTAGCCCCTCAATGCTTTTTCTTAGTGTAAAGCCCCATTCTAAGATGGCAATTCTGCAAATAGATTTCTTTTTCCTCAGGTTGACAACAAGCTCTTTTCAGGGCCTCTGTTTCATGTATACAGCAGAGTTATTTTATACCCTTCCTCCAAATTAAAATACTGTCTTATTTTAAAACTGTCTGTAACAGCTGAAAAGGATAAGCATCTTTGGAGCTGGTCTGGGGATAAAATGAATGAACAGGTTCCAGGCAGCCATAGGCGTTTTTTTAAAGCCTCTTGACAAATTCTGTCTTAGTAAAGTGGTGCATTGCAGAGAATCAACAGAGAATCGTGGCTTTGTCTCAACAGTTTACTTACTGGCTTCATAGAGTTTATGCAGCAGGTGTTATTAGCACTTCTCTGTAATAGTCACTTTAGGGGGTTTGTCATCAATCTTCATAATGCCATCAGCATTCCAGCAGATGGTAGACATGATTCCATGCACTCCCTGTTTCTAAATTGCACCAGAATGGATTTCCATCATATTTTTAATTACAAATGAGAAATATATCAGAAACAGACTTGTCTCATGCTGGCATTTCCAAAGGCTTTTTCCAGGCGGGCCAGGACTATGTTGCTTTATCTTTTTTTTTTTTATATTTCACTGAGATTGAGTGATTCGCAGGAGATATTATCAGCTCGTTCAGCACTAGAATTAATCTCAAATCATTCTTGTGTACTCTCCAGCGAAGCAGTCTCTTGTTTTGAATTGGAATTTGAGATGCCAGCTTTTTGTAGGCAACAGTAAATGTTAGGAGCCAGTCCAGCAAAGCGCTTAGACATTAAGTATAACTTGAATTGCTGTTGAGAACAATTATTTGAAGAGCAACCCTCAAATATTTAAAGTTACAATAAAAATAAAATGCATTGATGGATCAAGATTTTATATAATTATTTTTAAAGCAACAGATTTGATTTCTAAACACTTATCCTACTGCTCCACCTGTTTCCTACCTCATCATCCACTTACGGATTTATTATTTTCCTTTCAACCTATGCTTTTACTCTTTCTCTTTGGGCCTATTCCTTCTACCCCTCTTCTCCATTTCTTACACATGCATTCTTTTAGTGGAAACTATAAATAAAATGAAAGTTAGGTAGCAGCTAGCTTTCCTTTAGGTATCAAATGTAACAAAAGTAGTTAAGACAGGATGGGATGGGAATGAGTGCATTTTTTGAATACACTTAAAGATGTTGTTTAAAAAAGATTAAATACTTTGAACATTAATAGTAGCTTTTGGCAATCTATTTAATATACTGACTGCAAATTCCTCTTCCAATCCAAGGTAGTTCAATGTATGCAGAAAAGGTAGTAGTAATTTGGTAAATAGTTTTCCTCTATTTAAAACTTTATGTGTTCTGGCTTACTGACTTGTGGATTAGTGCAGGACTGGACAGCAAGTGGAAAATCCACTATCTAAATGAAGCATAGTCACTCAGTAGGCCACTGACATTGGAATCTTCACCGCTGGCATTTCTAAATGTAATGACTGCACATTCCTTGAAATTTGGCACTCCAGTGCTTTATTCTTTTCATCATGTCTAGAGTATGAGATCAGAACATAAAAACAGCTTCTTGTGTCACCTTTTTCTGAGAAGCCCATTCAAAAATAGAATATAATGTCAGAGTCAGTACGTAAAACTGAAGTAATTACATGATAGAAAGTTACTTAAATACAGACAGATTTCAACAAATTATGTCCAACAAGAAATGGAATAAATGCTGTTAAACAGGGTGCTCCACACAACAGTCTATGTCCCAATTGAATACCTGCTCCCACCAAGAACACACAAATAGTTACAAAAGCTTGACATGAATTGAACCCTGCATTAATCAGAAAGAAAAAAAAAATTCTTCTTTTAGTTTTCATTTGGCAACTTTTGCAAGAGTTGCATATATTAGCCTCTAATTAAGCACCTCTTGGCACTACCTCGGTGCTTCTTCGATAAGTGGCATTTATGTTAATTCTGTCCTTATTAAGCAGATGTCTTTGCCATTCACTGTCATTAGGTTATCTGGGTAGATACCCCAATAAAACAGTATGCAAATTAAATTTATCCCGATTAAAAGGAGTTTATGGTAATCGTAACACCTTCCAATAACTTTTTCATAGTAGGAAATACCATTTTCTGAGAATAAATCTGAGCTCTAGCACTTCAGCTGGAGCAATAGTGCAAGGAAATCATCCTTCAGAAGCCCCACTAAGACAGGGATGCTGTTTGCAAAATGGGGCTAGGGCAGCTGGAGACTGTCATGTGGGGAGCATTGTGATAGTGAAAGGGAGGAACAGAAGAGAATGCAGATGGTCATGGAACTGGTTTCTTCAGAGCAAGAAGTTCTTCACAGTGCTAAGCATGCAGTTCCTCTGCCCCAGACCACCATCACTGTATATCAGAACAGCACCATCCTCACGGAGACCATTAAACGGACTGTTCATCTATATAGGGACTCACCTTATCAGGGATTTAAAGAATATGGATTACTGTGGAACATTGTGGTAAAAGCTAAAACTAGCTATGAAAATAAGGAGAACTTAATTAGAAACAAATGAAAGAGAATTAATGTATTTACAATTGTAGATCCACTACAGTGTAAGTATATTTTGTGGACAAATATATTAGCAGTCCCCCAAAATGTCTGTGTAATTATAGAGGAAAATATAGTTATTCTTTTTTTGGGTACACTATTACAGGCAGTAATACATAGAAATCAAAAGACAAATTAACAAAGAGATTTGGAACAATAAACACCACTCTCAAACTACTTAATATGAAGCTACAGTAAGTTGCATTCAGCCACCTATAACAAAATGCTTCACGGGACTAGGATGACAAATTAATATCATGGCATAAAACTGAGAAGAGTATTCCTACAATTGGTAATTGACACTGTTTACTGAAATCTCCAAATTACAAAAATACGCAATAAAAAACCCACTGCAGTCTTGAAAAATGGGAATAATGCTTACTACAAAATAAAACCTGAGATTTAGACAAGTTTGCAGGTGGAAAAATCAAACACTAAAGACGAATGGTAATATTTTATGTCTAAGCAATTTGTAAGTATTGTCCCAGATTTCCAGTTTTATTTGACATATACGCTTTTCTGAACACAGGAAAATAAGTTGAATGAAAATACCTTCTGCCAAAGTGGCCAACATCTCAGAAAACTGTCCATAAAAGAATTTACATGAAAATCTCTTAAGTAGGGCCAATATTCCTGCAATTGATATTAAAAATTGTCAAAAAAGATACATTAATTTTTTTTTTAATTCCTATTAAAATAAATGTCTGAAATACTAACTTATATAAATTTTATAGGTAATGGAATTGCTACTGCAGAGACGAAAATTTGAAAAAACATTAGAGAAATATGCTACAAGTTAATAAAATTAATAAAGTTAAGAAAAATGCAAATCAATTTTATATTGGTCCCTAGCTTGCAAGAATAAGAATAAGAAACAGTAAATTCTGAAATTTTTTAGCTGTTACTACAGAAAAATGTAGTAGAAATAAAAAAAACCACCTAGATTATTTTGTTCTCAAAGATGCCAATGGTAGTTGAAAACACAGTATATTTTGAGTTTTCTATTTTGTTCTAATACTGTAGAAGTTAGAACATCATTAAAGTGATTCTCTGGTGTTGACTACTGAAAGCACACACAATGCTGTGGCAATGTGATCCTCAGGCTTTTCTCATTTATGCCAGGTACTGGCTGGTTGCAGAACTGGAGAAGTGGGAGACAGACATGTTCAGGCTGATCTAACAACATGCAGAGCTGCATTTTTTTTATTTCTCCCCTCCCTCCCCCATCTTTCATTTCTCCTCTGCGTAGCCATTTCTGCATCACAGATCGTCCGTACCAGATTTCAGACATAATGGTCAGCTCTTCAGCTGTTTTAAAGCAAAATATCATAATTAATACTGGGTTGTAATTGTAACTGATAACCAACTCTGAAAAAGGGTACAAAATGAATAGCAGTTTGAAGCCATAGCCCTTCCCATACAAAACACCCTATTGATTTCAGCCACCTGCTGTCTCCTAATACCCTTGGCATATAAGTATCTCATTCCTCTCAGCATACCTACGTTCTGGCCAAGCTCTCTATCCTACCTGTGCTGCTGCACTGTCATGCCTGCATTGTAACCCAGCCTGGTCACAGCTTATCTTACTGGCACTGTGCCACTGTGTCATTTCTGAGTGGGATGTACAACCTTGAAGTATCCCACAGACTAGTGAGGAACGGTACAAGGAAGTGTCATGGAGCAGAAAGACAGCTACTTTCTTCACTCCAGAAATCTTTCTTGTGCTATTACCCTCCAAAAATACTTTCCATAATAGCCAAGGAAAATATGCTGCTAACTGTAAAAGCAATTAGAGAAAATTCAAATTACTTTTAAACCAATTATCTCCTGTAAACCTGCTAAATAAAAGCAACAAACCCCACAGTATTGGTTAAGATCCCTTATACCACCTTTAAATCTAGCCACGTTTAGGTTTTCCGGTGTATTGATTGTACCTCCTGGCCTATCTGCTAAAATTATCCACTGTATTCAAGATTACCTTTCAAGTTCAATTCCATATAAACAGTAGCAGCAGTGCTCTTTTGGGGGAGGGGAGAAGGTGGGGAGAGACTGATGCAACAAGATAACTGATGACTGGTGATACCATAGGCATTTTTTCTGAAAAAAGGGGGTTACAATACTCGTGGTAATAAAACATCTTTAGCCTCTATGGTCTAATCAGTCATTTGGTTCAATGCTGACACATCATGCAAAAATCTTTCAGCTAATCTCAAGCAAAAGCTCCTGTAACTCACAGAAGTAGATTGTTACAAAATGATGTGTTACCACAAGACCTAACCTATTGTACATATACTGGAAGGAATATTCTCGCAAAGAATGACTACAGGTCAAGAAATGAAGTACAACACATATTTAAGATAAAAGCTATCAGCAGCTATGAGAAAAGCATAAATTTATTGAAGATGGGTGAAGCATAATTGTCCTTGATTGTTAATGATGCACTCATTTTAAAAGTGTATTTCCAATGCTTGTTCACTGTTAGTTTCATAAAATTCAAGGTGAATGTATAATTGACTATATGTTACTGTGAAAATGGCTTTTACAATTTATTTTATATTATTTTCTTTGTAAGAGTTCTATTTGAAGATTCATTAAGTTGCATTGCATTAAAAATTATTAT
Source organism: Fulmarus glacialis (assembly GCF_000690835.1). Taxonomy (NCBI): domain Eukaryota; kingdom Metazoa; phylum Chordata; class Aves; order Procellariiformes; family Procellariidae; genus Fulmarus; species Fulmarus glacialis. Next base: position 45,069 of record NW_009225902.1, read on the forward strand.
CTTTTTTTTTCTTTTTCTTTTTTTAAATAGTTACTGGAAAATACTCTCCAATCTAGGGTAATCAATTCAGAGGTCAAATTTTGCTGCTTCTTACACACCATGCATAATATCTAAAACTAAAGGCAGTTAGGAGTTACTTCAGTGAGATCATATACAAGGGTAGCATTAAACTGGTATACAATAATAAAGCTGTCTGCAAACAATAAAAAGGAAGTAGTCTAATGAAGGCAGTACATTTTGAAAACGTATGCCATTTAAGCAATGAAGGGCTCTGGCAAATAAGTTCCGCAAAATCATGCTGGAAAGATTTATACAGTCACCAGACCAACCACCTACCCACTCTCTCTTTGGATATTGCCACCTCTTTTACTGCGACAGCGGAAGTGGACATGCAGTGGACCTTTCATGTTATTCCCTTGCAAAAAAAGCATGTTTTTGCTACTCCAGCTGTTTCAGTTATTTACTTAATATAAGAGCTGTAGTTGAGATTTTACAGCCATTATGTCCAACTCCATACTGAGTAGCGTATTGCATGGAAGGAAGGAGAAGCACCCCAAAACACCAGCTTCGACACATTAAAGTCTTGCTTAGCAATAATTTACTCATTTTGCGTCAAAGGGCTGAGGCCACAGCATGATGATGAGATACTAATGATATTGTGTAAACTATCTGTATGGAACTTTGACCCACTATTGTGATAAGCTAAATTCGGTCGATAGGTCACAGCAGAATTGAAAATCAAATTTCTGAAATACAAATGCCCATATACATCTGGTCTCCAAGTCACCATTTCTTGTTTTTACATACTCTTACATACCAGTAAATTAATAAAATTCCCTCTATCAACTTTTCTATGTACAAATAGTGTTTAAATGAGCAACTGATGTCTCTTATTGTGATCCTTACCACCACCACCACCACTCTTCTCTTGTGGAAGAAACCACGTGCAAGAAACGGCAAAAGAAAACTGCCAAGCATCACTGTCTGTTGAACTATAAACTGGGCAGCACACATGAATCCGCAACCTGCAGTGCTACAGAAATTTACCCTATGACATTCTGGAGAACATCACCCCCAAAATAGCACCCTCTTCTAATCTGCTGCCTCTTCACACTCTCTCCTCCCCCCAAAACCCACATCTGTTTCCTACCAATAGCTTTTAACACACATCCTCTTGATGACTTCTAACAGGAAACAGAAAGTGAGAGAAGTTCACTTTCATCAACATTGAAGAGTCAGCCTGGGAGCCATTCTGTCATTTCTCTGAAGGAGTCTAGTGTGAAAAGAGGGAGAGCAATCTTTGAAAAGATGTCATCAGAAAAAGGCCATAGCAACAGCTCCGAAGGTTAGCTTTACCACATTGATCTGATGTCTCGCTTTACTCTAAGGCAGTGATCTCCAAACCTTTTTGATGGTGCACTCCTATCAGTAAAACATTTTTGAGCATGCACTTCTAATGTTTGCGTATGTATTTAACTACAAATTGTATACCTGTACTACTCTACTAACATTATGTACATTAGGCAACATACACATGAAGAGATATTAAAGAAGGATGATGGATGAAATTTAAAAAAAAAAATCCCTTTAAAAAATGTTTATTTACAAAAAAAATTTTCTTCCTGCACCCCAATGTCTTGCACAGCCCCTGGGGTGCGCACATCCCACTTTGGAGACCACTGCTTGGTGGTATCAAAGAGTGTATGTATCTGTGTTTTGGTTTGGTTTTACAGAGGAAGAACATGGATGACACAATTTTCTGACAGAAAATACTTACTGTCTTCTGAGTATCTAGGACTTGACTTTATGTAAAACAACAGATTACCCAAATAAATAGCATAAAAAGACTTGTCCACTCTGCCAATAAAATTAATAAGCCATCTACATAGTATCAACCAATTACTGACTCCAGTCTTTTTTTGATCAGATGATGTTCAGCCTGCATCTTTAGCAAATTCCAGACTCTAGCAGATCAAAGGGAAAAGGAAATTTCAGTGTGCAAGACCTTTTCTAGCTAATGCTGCTAGGTTTATTATGCTCATTGTTCAAACTAAATATCTGATCTTCTATCAGGTTTAACTTTCAGCCATTGGTTATCTTTTTTCCGTTTTTTCCTGCTAAATTAAAGAGATCTTTAACACCTGCTCATTTCTTCTTGGAAAAGTGATTATACATAATGACCATATCACTCCATAACCTTCTCTTCCATCAACTAGATACAGCTGCAGTTCTCCATGTGGGAGGATTTTTTTGTGGCTCTTTTTTGTGGCATTTTTTGGTCCACCAGGAATAACAAAGAATATGAACTATGTAAAAATGCACAGTCAACAATTCATGCCTCTTACAAATGAAGCTTTTTCTAAAAATGTGACAGACCCATAGGGGATAATGTTTTTCTATGCTCCTGTGAGAGCCATAATACCCCATTTTGCATTCAGACAGTCTTATGAGAAGTAAATTCCCTATAGACTCATTTGAGTGTTTGAAAGCACTGGTGAAAACTCTTAAACTTCTAATAGCTGAAGTTAGGCACTGAAATCTGCAACTCTGCACTTGAATAAATATTCAGGTCCTGAAAAATATAAGATAATGCTGATCCATAGATTATTTCTCCCATCACTATGAGTTTTGAGTTTTCTATAACCAATGACAATATACGTCAACTTGCTTCAATTTTGCAGCAAGAGCAATACCCTCAAACCACTAAAGTGCTGTGGAACTTTCTGCTAAAGGTTTCAATTATGCCAAAATCTTATTTTCCTAGAAAAGGTATCAAGCAACATTTACAGCAAGCTCTATGACTGAGTACCAACAACTTCTATTGTCTCCACTGAAAAACAATGAAGGCAATGCTCATACTGCAGTTCAACCTATCATGAAAACCTGGAGAAGCCCGTAAGGGATAGCTAATGTAGTCATATCATTGGAAAAAATGGCAGAAAGCCAGAATTCTCCAGTCCTATTATGCACGGAAGATTTCTCAAGCTCCATTTACTTTATAGAATTGCTTTAACTTATCATTAATAAAAGAATTAAATTCTCTGAAATAGATGCTATTGTATGAGTCCCATATGATAAAGGCAAACAGCTTTTTATTGGCATAGCTCGCTGTCGTGTTTTAACCCCACGCAGCCGCTCACTCACGCCCCGCCCCCCTCCGGTGGGATGGGGGAGAGAATCGGGAGGGCACGAGTAGGAAAACTCCTGGGTTGAGATAAAAAGTTTAATAATTGAAATAAAGCAAAATAGAACAGTAATAGTAACAGTCAGAACAACAACAATAACAGAATATACAAAGCAGGTGATGCACAAGGCAACTGCTCAACCGACTGCATGCCACGAACGGGGGGCGAGCCCCCCCACACACCTGGTTTTTATACTGAGCATGATGTCACATGGTATAGAATACCCCATTGGCCAGCTGGGTCCACCACCCCGGCTGTGCTCCCCACCCCCACCCCCAGTGCAAGCACCACCCAGCAACAGCCAAAGCATCAATGGGCCATCAACGCTCCTTTCATACCAAACCCAAAACACAGCACACCCCGCAAGCTACTGGGAAGAAAGTTAACTGTCCCAGCCGGAACCAGGACACTCACCTTGGTAAACATAAGGCTCTTCTTGTGATTAAACTATTCCATCACAAGCCCACATTGATCCCTGAAAGAATCAGAAGATACTACAGCTTTAAGTTCTCTTGAATGAGAAAAACCTTAGAGCAAAATGAGCAAAATGAATGAGCAAAAGCTTAGATCATATAATCTCTCATACCACCACAGAGAGTTTCACATTATGTTATAAAACAACTAGCTTCTGAAGAGAGGGCATTTCCTGTTTTAAAGCTAACAAGAGAATAGTTTCTACTACCTTCATTCCCCAGGTAGCTAATAATATGCATCTATTAAAATGTTTTTTAAAACAGTCCATTAAATTCATTGGCCCCAAATCAGCAAGGAATTTAATCACATGTCTAACTTTAAGCACATGAGTATTCCCATTGTGCTTAATAAAACTATTCACATGCTTACGATTAGGTAGAATCCAAGAATCCCTTGTTGAATCAGAACAATACCAAGAAAGTTTTTAAACTCCTAAACATTCTTGAAACTCAAAGCAACGGCTTATAAATATCATGCTGGTAGTAGTCTGTTACATAATTCAATCTGCCTTTAAAAATGAACTGACACTCTTTGGCTATGGTGGACTATCCCTCTGTGTTTCCGAAGCATACTTCCATAGAATCATAGAATCATAGAATCATTAAGGTTGGAAAAGACCTCTAAGATCATCGAGTCCAACCGTCAACCCAAACCACCATGCCCACTAAACCATGTCCCTAAGCACCTCATCTACACGTCTTTTAAATACTTCCAGGGATCGTGACTCCACCACTTCCCTGGGCAGCCTGTTCAAATGTTTACCCACTCTTTCAGTAAAGAAATTTTTCCTAATGTCCAATCTAAACCTCCCCTGGTGCAACTTGAGGCCATTTCCTCTCATCCTAAGGTCCTTTCAACCCTTCCATTGTTTTGGTTAGATTTGGTTTAACGTACAGACTTCTTACTTGAAGAACAGCAATTTTCTCTCTTTTCTGATTTCTACTTTCTCTGAAAACCTTTTTTTTCCCCTCCAGCTGACTTTCACTGATTCTTACTGCTGCTATTATTCTTTCTTGAAACGTAGCAATTCTTTTGTCTATCATGATTACATGCAATATGCAAATGTACTGCATGGGATAAGCATAATAGAAAAGAAAATTATCCTCATGTAAGTTATGAGTATGATCAGATAAAAATACTAAGAAACTCAGTATGTTTACACTGAGACCACTCTTTCATGCATGTCTGCATCTATGTCTGACTTTTACTGAAGATTAGAGTTGCTTGTTGTATTTGCTTGCTATATCTGGACCTTGAACACCTATGCCAGCTAAACAATTTTACAGTGAACAGGCAGAAAGGCCAGATGTGCCTTGGAATTCTTCCCTGTTCGGTGGGATACCCCTTGCCTGGCATTCTGTTCTGTGCCAGGTGAACAGATAGCTTCTTGGAAAGTCTCTTTTTGTCCTGCATTTCAAAATGTTAAAGAGTGGGTACTTCAAAAGAAAATGGGGAATTTTTTAATCTGTACCTTTTGTGTTCTCAACCACTGCCTTAATAAAACAACACAATAATCAAAAGTGAACCAACTTAGGTAAGAAGAAATGTGATTGACCAAGCACATGTTTTTGTGATGCATATATGCGTAACAATGTGTATTAGTTAGGCTTCCAGAACAAGGAGTTACTCTGGCAAATGCTATCCAGACTTCAGGCCCTAAAAACAGTCACCAGGTTCCACCCTATACACATGGGCATAAACCAAAATCAGTTGTGCCCCTCTACTTGCTCCAGGAAGGGATTCAGTGGAGCTGGTCTCCACTGGGTGGTGTATTTCAGGAGACTGGGAAATTCGTCCTAAAAGTCGACAAAAAAAAATTCCTAGGAGAGGATTTTGATGACTTTTTTCTTTCTAAAGAGAAGACCAGTTCTGTAAATGGTGTTAGTTTGCACTCAATAGTTGAAAAGAGAAGTGCACTCTAGTATGTCCTTGGTGTTTTATACGCACATTATGAGATAGCCAACACTGTACAAAGAGAAGTTACTCATTTCTTAGCAAAATTATGGCAAGTGAATTGATTTGCTTAATTTAGTAAGTCTGCAAATCATCAGCAAGATGAAAAAAGCATAAATGAATTGTACACAGTAAACATAAATATGTTTTTTCAAAAAAAAGTCCAGCCCTGTGCTGCAACAAAGTGACAAAGCACGTTCAGAATGAGGAAGACAGGGTGTCAGCAGTGTCAGAATATTTAAGAATACAAGTAAACTGCCAATGGCTAGCAGAAAGCACACATCTGAAGCTTCCTCTTTGACCTTCCTTTCCAGTTTGGAGATGGATTTTAAGGTTTTAGTTTGGGTATCTACTGGCTTGAATTAAATACACAGAACAGGAGGACATATCTACACTGTTTCTTCCTGCCCCTTTCTCTCCTTTTTTAAGTCAGTAATTTCCTCAACTTTGAGAAATTCCAAGATATATCATGCTGGGGGGGGGG
>NW_009225903.1:0-20653 GCF_000690835.1 Fulmarus glacialis
AATGATTCTATGATTCTATGATTTATTGCATGGCGATAAATACAATGGCCATAAGATGGCAGCAAAGGATTTGCAGTCGTACTTAAAGCTGCATTGACCAGGTGAAAATCGAGCTCCTTCATTCCAGCAGTAAATTTGTAATCTGATTTGTGCACTCAGCTCCCCAAAGGTCGTAATGACTTCAGCCCATATAGACATCTGGTGACACAGAGCAGATGACATGATGAAGGCCTTTGTGTGTAACTTCCCAGAAAAAAATGTTTATCGAAAGGGAGAGAAAAATACAAAACTAACAGAAAGATGCAAATGTAGACAGGAAGCTAGGTTTTCCTTTTTAGCAAACAAAACCATACAACAACAGCAAGACCCCTAACTTGTTAGTACAGCAGATATTAGGATTTCACTAATCTCTCTAATATTTTTCCCAGCAAAATTTTCACTGCTTTCAGTGAGCACTTTGTTCATTTTTACTAGATGGTGTTCAGAGGAGAGTTTTTTGTGAGCAGTGAAAGTCCATCAGTTTATACCAATAGAGGAACCAGTCCCAGGTGTTTGACCAAGACAAGAAGAGGTACTTAGTGACTGTTTTCTCCTTGGCCAAGGTCAGCATAGCTGGTGCAATTCATAGCGGCTTGCCAAACAGGAGATGTTCACACTCACACTGGCAGCCATCTCTGTGGACTTACCCGTGTCCTTACTTCAGGGCAAGGTCTTTCAGAGAAATGCTGAACTCGGTAGATGGTGAATCGGGAAAAGCCTGGCCCTCCTCTCCCTCACTGTTACGGTGTATTGGGATCGTGACCTGAATGTCGATGTGGTCACTTCTGATTCACACTGGGGCCCAGGAGGGGAGAAGGAAGCCTCACACACCTGGATCCTGCTCTTCAGGGTTCATAGGAGCAGGTTTTATCTTCTAGGCATCCCTAACCGCAGATAAAGGTTGTACAGAGGCAGAGAGAGAAGCAGCACGCCAACCTGCTTTACGTAAGCAGTATTTATTGCAGTCAGCAGCTGGGAATGGCTGCGCCAGCTTACATGCAGCCAGAGACATTCAGTCTTTCTCAGTCTCCTGAGGGTCAGTAGTCCCTGTCCTTCGAGATGGGATCTGCCGTCTACCTCTCAGGGAAGGAAAGCTGACAGATTACATCAAGGGAATCTGTGCAGAAAGTTGCTAAGGTAAAATATTCATACAAGGGGACAGAATGAAGTACTGCAGAGGGAAGAGGGTATGTATATAAACACACACACTTTTTATATATACATCTATGAGAGCGATACAAGCTTCCTTGAATAAACCAAATGCTGACCCAACTTCAATTCATCCTCGAACCGATTTTCTTTTTGTTTATTTCATAAAGTTTATTGGTTTTTGTTTGCTTGCTTGCTTTTTTGGAGCTGTTTAGACAATTTTAGTTTGAAGCATAAATACTAAAGCATCAAAGAGGAACAGATTATTTTTTTGTTCTGCTTGGGTATATTCAGTTTCACCAGAAACCAACTGTAATAAAACAACGAGACTTCCAAGTAACTTTTTAGAGACAGTCATTGAATGCAGCATACAAGTGGGAGGGCTCATCTAAAAGGACTCCTCAAACACACCTTTGGGGATTTATCTGTTGTTGCTATACAGGCAAGTTTTGTGACAGAATAATCAGAAAAGTGTGCCAAAAACTGATTTCTGGCTGTGTAACAGTATTTCCACGCTTCTATCATTGCAAAATGATCCTACACTGGCACATATTTAGGGTGACTATTATACCTGAAAATACTGAACTTTCCTAGTCATTGTACGAGGAGGCAGCCATTCTGCCTTCTTCCCAGTGAGTATCCCAGGATCAGATCCATCACATTACACATGTTGTGACATTCTCCTTCTATAATCCTCATGCATTTTGCAGAAGACAACAAAACATCTTGTTATGTTTCTAAGATATACATTGATTTTCTTGAGAGGAATCACATTTTTTTCACCTACTGTGTCCTGGGGATTCAAATGGAAGGAGGTAAGACAGAGTCTTCTGAGTCATTTCTGGTGAAGCTCAAAATACCACAAAAGACGACTGAAGAGAAAGATTTTTGATGAAAGGAAGAAAGCTAATGCAAGCTCAACAAGTGGGATAATTATTGCCTTGGTGTTCTGAAGAAGACCCCAGTCTAGATGTTTTTCTTCCCTCCTTCCCACCCACAACCTTCTTTCTCCTGGGGGGTCGGAGTGGTCCCAAGCAAAATGAACGAAGTGACCGTCCCATCCTTAGTATCTCCCAAAGAAACGGTTGTAGGCCATGGAAAATCCTATTTGGTCAGAGAGATAGTCACAGGGGGGGTAGTTTTCACAACGCTCATGCATCTGCTCCATTGGATTTTTGTAATACTCAAAGTACCTGGAGTAGACAAAGAAAGAGATGCCATTCTGCAGATTCAGTCGATGCAGTTGGAGAGGTTTCACACCCGTGATACTAACAAGAGAAGAGTGATTCCCCAGGGTGTCCCAAGAGGAGACTTCTCATGATGAGTTAAACACCTACTTACACAGGGATGAACTACTTAATTAGTTCTGGAAAAAGTTGGAATTGAACCCAACTTAAAGCAATTGCTCTTGAGGTTTTATCAGCAAAGGAGACCACAGAAGCAGTTAGGTTTTTTTCTTGTCCCCAACCCCATTCCCCAGCTACCCAGGAACCTTTGTTGTTGTTATTTATTCTATTTTTTATTTAATTATTTCCTGCTTACCTTTATTTGCTCCCAATTTCTGCTCACTTTCCCGCTAGCCACTATTTTCCTTTAGCTTAAGGAGTTTCCTCTCATCATCTGCACCTCTGTTGTTGACAGCAATATCATCCCCACTCAGCTTTTGTTTTGCCAGGCTAAGCAAGCCCAAGTCTTCTAGTCTCAGCTACACAATCTGGATGCACTTCTCAACTCCTGTTCCAGGTGTAATCTTTCCTGCTACAGGAGAAGTCCAACCACTGTATCTCATGAATTTCTTTATTTCTGTATTGGAAAAACCCTGCAGCACCTTGAATTCTATTTGTTGCATCTGTATTTCCAGACTAACCTTACCTTGTGATCAAATAATACACCGAGCTGTCTGTCTACCTCCGTTCTTACCGATTAATGCTTACAGCAGAATCTACTTTTACGATGCACCACCTGTAAGGGGGTAGTCAGTACAGTCAGTACAGTTGCTGCTTCTGGTTTAAATATTGTTTTTAATGACTGCAGGTTTCAACATCAGCCAGTTCCTCTGCTACAATACTCTGATCCTTTCCTCTACACATGGGACCTCCCAATCTTCTGTTATCTGAAAACAACATTATCCTTCTAGTCCAAAGACGGATTGAATAAAAATTCTTTTTGTCACAGGCCTATGTTAGACAATGGCTTAACAAACTCTTCCAGGAAGTACATTAATAACATTCTTAGATGACCTCAAATTTCTCCAAATGTTTACAGCTAGGATTTCTCCAAATCTTCATGCCTAAGATTTCTGCACAAATGGATGTAGGTTCTACAGCTTCAGAAAGAACAGCCAATCTGATCTAGCCTCATCCCTGCAACAGAGCTGTACTTGTTTGTAGGGAGCCAGAGGCAATGACCAAGACTCTGTGATGCTCATTATCCTGGAAATCAGCTCTGATGACCCTGTCGGTTAGAGCAGCTTCTAACTTGTATCTTGCTGTCCCCATGGCTAGCCCAGACAGCTAGTACTGTCTTCCTGGGAGGAATAACAAAGTCCAGCTATGAGCTCTCAAAAGGATATTTATGAAAAAAAGAACCATTTATCTATCAATGAGTTTCTCCTACAACCTTTTTGCTTCTACACATGAAGGTAATAACATAAATGTACAACAAATTAATGCCTTGTCATGTCCTGTTGCCTTCCCACCCCCTCTTCAGAACAGGTCCAGAGTCCAGCTGTCAGCCTGACTCCTGAGTTGTTACCGTTCATACAGGCTGGATCTCTTCTGCCTCTTCACAAAGGCATTGGCAACTTCCTTTTTAATCTTAATGCCTACCAAGAGAGAACACAGCAGGTTAGAGATGCAGGGCCATGGTCTATGCAAAACGAAGACCAGTCTAACCTCTGAAAAGGGACAGTCTACTCTCTTCACAAGCAGATGATTGTCAGGGCCCATCCTAATTGCCCGTTCCTCTCTCCCCACCACACTGTCCACTCAAAGCCCAACAGCTGGGATCACTCCAACTTGCACATCTACATGGAGCATGGATCTCTTTTCTGTCATAAACTCTATTCCCTTATCACACAGAATGATCTGAGTCGACAGCAAATGTGCAGAAGGCAAGGTCGTGACAGCATAAAATACAAATAAGAAGAAAATGAAGGGAATGGCACCCTCTCGCCCTGGCCCACTTAACTGCAGGGTCTTGGCTTCCTTTCTATATTTTGACTCAGACTGAGAGTGATGTGAGATACCAGCCACCAGGCCCTAAAATGCCTCCAATGAGCCATAAGCAACAGGCAGCACATGGAAATACCAATGCTCACATGTGCAGACTTCCATGAAAAGTGAAGGGTATGAAATAATGAATAAACATCACCCAGGGAGAAATATACCCAGTAGGTGCAAAGATTCTGGTGTTCAGGCACCTGGAGAACATGAGAGGTCTTTCTGCCATGACAGTAGTAGCCCCTGGTCTCCACTAACACCCCGTGTCAGCGCAGTTGCTTATTTGTTCCCTTGGATTTGTGATTGTGCAAACACCGGGGTACTGTGGAGCACCCCACAAACAGCAGGTAGAGCCACTTTGCCCCCACTCCCAGACAGGGCTTAGCACAGCACAGCCTCGCTCCATGGGACGGACCCGCACCAGCAGAGGTGTGCACAGATGCCGGCACACCAGCAACACAGGGAACTGCACACCAATACGTGTTTCAGCAGAGAAACTGGCAAACTGTCACTGTCACTGGGGGAACAGAGTTTCGAGGACCTCTGTCTGTGGGGAGATGGTGGCGTTTGTGCCCTTTCCTCATCCTTGTGGGGTGTTTGACCGTGTTTCTGTTTGGCAGGTGAGAGATGTCGCCTCTCTAGTAAGATGGGGTTTAGTCTGGATCAAAATACTGACTACATAGAAACTGCCAATTAATGAGCTGTCAGAAATCACCACCTTTCCCTGAACACTCTTTGCATTTTTTTTTTCCTCTTTCCCAATCCGTATTTGCATTGGCTTACTGGAGAAATACCAGCTTTCATGCCCCCCAGCAGCAATGTTATCCTTTAAGGTGTGAGAAAGGCGAGACAGGGAAGAAAGAGGGGGATTTTCCATACAGATTTCTGCCAGGATCAGCTTGCTGCAAAAGCTGTGGACATCCCAAGGTGTGCAAATCCCTATGTCCCAGGCAACCTGACAGAGGAGGGACTGCAGCCCTCAGGAGCAGCCAAGGAAGGCACTTGCTTTCAGGCTCTCCAGGTGGTGGGATTTGGCAGGGATATCACAGCCTGTTGCCATGTGGCACCAAACCTTTCTGCTCTGTGGTGCTGCACACCAGACTGGCTGCTCAGCAGATCCAAAAGACAAATGCCTGGAGGCCCTGGGGCAGGTTCTGCTCTCTTAACAGTCTGGGGACGCAGCAGTCACTTTGGATAGGTCTCTGAGGCCAGCTCAGAGAAGCTGGGAGACTGGCTGTGTTGCTCCGCTCACATCACCTTGTTTCACAGAGGGCAGATGCATCCAGCTGCTAACAACCCGCAGGACTCACGTCTTGCCTGGGGGCTGCTCAAGGGTTGCGGAGATGCGGGTTATGGCACTAGCACACCCGGAGCGATGCCAGGCTGTCGGTGCAGGGAGGCTGACCTCCCTGGTGTCTCCCGCCCCCATGGCTGTGAAAGGCAGCCCCTCTGTTTGCTGCAGGTGCTCCTGCACCTCAGGGATTGCAGTGCTGAGGGAGCAAAAAGGGAGCAGCTAGAGGGACTCAGCATGGTTCCTGTTCATCCCTTGAGCCTATCAAAGGGAAGAAGGGAAGTAGATGCAGGAGAATGGAGCTGAGTATCAGTCACAATGATATACTCACTGGCAGCGCTGGGAGATCCTGAGGGGTCTTTGGGATCTGGAAGATAGACAGACAGACAGAGAGGAGTTTGCTTGTGAGTCCTCCTCCTCTGCTCCACTCTAACTGAATCCCTCTGCCTACTGGGTGAATCCAGCTCCCCCCCTTTCCCAGAAAGTCTGTTCCTCCCCAGAAAGGGTTTTATTAACACCCACCATTTAGGGATAGACTTCTTCACCATAGCAAAATTCACCCATTATGCCTGGATTTGTTTAATTTCAATTTCCTCTGAGCCAGATTAAATGACACAATAACCGTATAACCACTATGGAAGCTGGAGGAAGACCTTCCTCCTTCTCCCTCCTCACCCTTGCTAAGAGCAGGGACAGCTAGAGCTAGGGGACCATTTGAGCAAAACCCCAGATTTGGACAGAGCCTGAAGATAGTTGAGCATCTCCTCTATCTTTGGAAAGAGAGGTTTCCTTAACTTTAGGAAGAAATCACAAACTATTGATAGGGAAGGGAAATAGGGCCAAAATTAGAAACAACTCTACCCTCACAGCTTTGTGGCTCAGCCTTGGGGTACCTGGCTCACCAGCCCTCACAAGAAGAATTTACACATTATATTTCTGTGTTCAGTCCTAATCTTAATCCTTAATCCTTAATGTTTCCTGCAAACACCCGTGGAAACCGTCCTCTAAGAGGTAGGTCTCCTAATCTTAGTTCTCCCACACTGCCCTACTTCACAATTTTTTTCTTCCACTAGTTCACCATATTTTTCTTCAACAATGTCAGTTCCACCCAAGTCACCAGGTATTTGGCATAAGTGTATTTATGGGCAGAAAGAGGACTCTAGAGACCAAACAAATAACAACTGTGCTTAAACAAAAACTTCGTGTGAGAAGGGTTGTGTGTAGTTCTATTTTTAAGCTACATATACATTCCTTGGATTTAAAAAAAAAAAAATTAGAAGTTACTCCAAGGCCATTAAGCAATCTGGAATAATAATAATGACTAAAAAAAAGCAGATATATACTCAAGAGTGAAAAAGTGAGAGAGAGACTGACAGATCAAACAAAATACATTTGCCAGTATTGAATCATGACATATCTGATGCCAAGGACTGAATGAAATTTAACTCTGAATGGGATAATACAAGAAAAGACAGGGCCCCCTCCTGCTCGGCTTCTCTTTTCCTGCTGTAAAGGGAAAAGACTTGTTTTTCTGATCTTTCCCCCCTTCCTTCTCCATCAACTATAGAGCTGCTACTACATTACTGTCTCTTGATCATAAAGTCACCGTGACTAAATCACCTTCAAATGTGAAGTGCTCTTATTTCAATGGGACAACTCCCTTTTTTTTAACCACCAACAGAAGGCTTTTTTTCCTCCAGAAGTTCTCCACATCCCACATTTCCCTGCAGCTGAAGGCTTGACTCGGTGCCTATCTCTATGATCCTACAGCACTCCAGGGCTGGCAGGCACAAAATCCCTCTCCCTGTGGTCAACACAAATCTGCCTGCAGCTCAACTCTCTTACTCAAAAGTGAGCATCCAACAGACCTTTGCCAGTTCACCTAAATGCTAAACGGGTTTAATGCTGAAACATATTAAAATGTTTGAATTCTCTGCTGCAATTCAGTGGTGCAATTGAGGGAGGGGGGAGTTGACCAGTGGAAGAAAGTGCCCAGCAAGACGTGAGGCTCTCTATCCCCCAGCCCTCTCTCATCCATGACTGTCTCTCCGAGAGATATGAAGTTGTGCAATGACCGGAGGTGCACCTCCTCCCCCCGAAGCTGTGCGTCTCTCCCAGACTGACGGGAGGCTGACGGCAAGCTGCAGGGCTGACGGCAAGCTTCCCGGGAAGACGTCCCCTTACCTTTCTCACAACAGCAGAGCGCTGCCAGGGCCAGAGTCACGATCAGCAGTGCCAGCAGACTCCTCATGTCTTCTTTGGCTGTGCTAGTCTCCCCAACCTCAGAGCTTTCCTGGAGGTTACTGAAGTTCTCCGGAGCTTGCTTTTGGGCAGCAGTTTATATCCTGTGATCGCCTGGAGAGATCGGGGCTCTGGCTTGTGTTCCTGTATCTGAGCTCCAAAACAAAGCCCGTCCTTTGGGCCAGGAGATACTGGGTCCTGGCAGCCATTTTGACATCCATCTCAGGACTTTTTCCTGAACATTTTATCTGAGGTTTTGAATGGGACTGTTGACAGAAAACAGCTGGATAAAAAAATCAGTTTTATTATAAACACAAAAGTCATTCAGCTTCTTGCTGGAAAGCCAGGGGAGAGACCAGCACACCCTGAAGTAGAGCTGCTCCTTTCGTGTGATGAAGCTCTCTCATGTGGAAAATCAAATGAGACTGAACCCAGTGAAGACCCTTTTCCCCCACCCCACCCTGACCCATTCCTCTGAAGGTAAAGAAACCCATGCAACAGCTTGCATAGGGCAAACACACAGTAGATTTTTCGCTTCAGTTTCACCAAACCATTTCAGAGAGCTGAGATTTTTATACTGTTGGGATCTTTGGTGGTTTGTTTTGGGGACAGTCTTTCTTTTTTCTTCCTGGAAATCTTCCTAGTATGGAGGCCATTAGTTTGGCTTCTCTTGTCTAAAAATCAGGTAAACCTTGAAACTCCAAAAGTGTTTTGTTCTTCAGGATTTGAGTGGCTGTGGTTGCTTGGTATGTCAAAAGCCCTGCATGGGCTCTTCTACAGCCTATCTACCAATAACCCCGTGCTCCCCCAACCCACCAGTCAAGTTCCCAAAGCCATGTCTCAAACACAGCACATGGATCACATTTTCCTCCACCTCACATCCAGTCCTCCTCGGCCCCACATGCGGGGGAGACATTCAAGGGTTACAGAATTAAAGCCTAAAAGCCTCCCAAGGGCGGTCAGAACCATTAGGGATTGTGCCAATCCCTAGAAACACTGTCTTTTAGCATAGAGAAATTTCAGGATTTAAAAAAAAAAAAAAGTTTAACTCTTCTACAGTCCAGGAAAGACTGAATATATATACTAACAACTTCCAGCAAAAGTATCTTGAAGAACAACAGTTTAAAAATGAATAAATATCTAACATTAATAAGTATTCTAGGAAAGTTATGCTTCCAAAAGAAAACTTGAAAGAATATAAATACACAATTCTAGTAATCCAAACAGCTTTACTTTTCTTCCCAACTTTTCCCAAGCTTTCTAACCAGCATGTAGTCTCTTAAACATGTTTGGTTGTTGCTTACACTAACGAAATCCCACAGAAATCTCTGGTGTTATTCATTATTTATACTGGTATTCTGGAGGTTGGAATTGCCAGATATTTCTGGACACAAACTCAGACAGCACTAGCCCTGTGCCTTCCATTTTGATAGTGTCACAGTGTCAAGTCAAACCCAGACACTGCAGACTTGTTGACTTTAGGGTATGAAAGTTTTGCCCTGGTTCATGATCATAAGATTCACCTACATGGGAACATGCACGACAAGTGTGGGTGCAAATATACCTAATCTGTATGGCTTTTTTTCCTTAAAGTCATTTCTCTCTCACTTTTTCTTTTGGACAAAACTTTAGCAGCTGTCAGGGTGGATACTCCCATCAGAAGTGTTTTCAGTAAATAAATCACATTTCTTTCCAGAAGTTCATCTTCAAAGCTGGCAAAGTCTTGAAGCATATTTTGCAAGAAGATGTGTGTTTCTAATGTGGCAGGTAGATTTGTCTCTAGACTTAATTTCACAGAATAGTCAACAATTTGATACTTTATACCTCATAACCTTTGATAGCGTGCCATGAATCTTTCCCACTTCTATAATTTACAGGTGCCTGTGGAACCCTGGAGATGTGAATATTGAAACCAGCTGTGCTGAGCTCAGATAGAAGATGTTATGTCTCCTACACATCCCACACCAAGGGGTCTCCAAGCTGCTGTGGCTGCTGATCAGCCCAGAACAGTATTGTATTCTTGGGCATGTCAGCACTGGGTTTTTATGGCCTGGCGACAGGCTCTGTGAGGTGCCCTGGTGTCGGTGCTGGTGACAACCTGACAGTGGTCAGGCTCACTCCCCAATGGGCCGGGGGGTGCTCAGCAACCTGTACACAGGGTCAGGCCACATCTTGATTTTGAATGAGTTATGAACGTAAAATAAAATTGTTCTCGGTGAACAAAGTTGGGCTTAACCCCAAACACTGGGTTTCTTTTATTTTTTTATTTACCACCTGGAGCCACTCTTCACCGTTGGTTTCTGCAGCTTTCTAGCACTACCAGAATCATGCCAAGTGGAAGTAAGGGCATGAAAGAGGTTTCCAAAAGGAAATATGAGTAAAGTCCGGTTCACACATTCCTTTCTACAGGAACATCCTACGTTGGGACCTGAGGGTAGCTGGATAGATGAGATGCAATTTACACACTTTTTCTGTCACTAACTCTTGCCCTAACTTTGTTTTTAAGATTAAACAGGTGCCTTCTGAATTTTGTTTCCCCAACTGAGGAAAGATATCATAGATTTCATTTTCAAAAAGTGCATCTCACTCTGCTTTCTGAACACCACACCATTTTAAGATGTCTTAAGACTGGGAACTGAAATTTGCCAGTGAACTCTAAAAGAAGCCACTTGTAGACCCTGGAACAAAACCATTGTAGATCCTTTCAAACTCGTGTGATTGCAAAGTAATGACTTTTTTCCGTAATCCGCAGAAGATTCTATGATAAACAAACTCAGCTTCTTCATGGAAAATTGCACACACACCCCACCAAGTACTGTGACTCATGAGAAGATAGTATCAAACCAGCAATTTATTGTGTAGTAAACACCCGCATCCTGAACTCTCTCTGATCTCTGCTACATCAGCTCAGCGCTAATTAACACAGTGTAGGAATCCATGGCTACATAGGAGAGAAGCAGCAGATAGGATAACATACAGGGACACAAGCAACTGAATATGTTTCAGAGCCATTGCATTTTTTGGGTGGATACCCTGGGCTCCAGGCCCCAGGGTAGGAACAGGTCATCCTTTACTTAGTCCTCCTCCTCCCAAAATAGTGCCTGTAAGCAGCAGCATAGCCATGGCGAAAAGCATACAGTTCGCAGGGGTAGTAGTCCTCGCAGATCTCCCTCTGACGTTCCCGGGGTGCTTTATTACGCTCCCTGATCCTGCAAAAATAGGAGAGATGAGTGGTAAATGCTGCCATCTTAAATATCTGTCTACAACCCTTTCCTGCCCCACAATCCCCCACCAGGATTAAGGGTCCATCACCAGATTCCATCATCCAGCTACCAAGATGTTAGCATACCAGCTTCTGTGTTCACCACACCCAGGGGAGCGATGTGACTACAACAGGAGCATTCTGCCTCCTCAGGTAACCTTTTATTTCAGGGCTAAGTAGGGTGGTGGGGAGAGGGGGATGGCTCCTGCCTCAACCTGAGGAAGAGTCCTTCTTCCGCAGCCTCGCCATCCTGCTGCCTTCAGCTCTTCTGCTCTTCCCCGAAGCCACGCATGGAACAAAGACCTGAAACATCCTGCAAAGGGGCCACCTGGTACTGTGGAGAAGGTTTGCCTTGATGTCTCGCTAGGAGATGACTTCTGTGCTTCAGCCTTTATTTTCACAAGCCCTGCATGAGGCACGAAACTGCCTATATCTGCTTTTTATAGATGAGGAAAGGAGGCCCCCAGATGGCCCTGTGATTTAGAAAAGGTCGTGCAAATTCTGCATGAGAGCTGAGGACTAGAACAAGATCTCAAACTGAGCTTCCTTTCTTGCCATCCCACACCGTTCCCTCTGTTTCTGTTGGTGTTTCCTTCAGACAAATTAAGCAAATCCCTCCCAGCGCATGACATGTCCTCAGACGCAAGGACTTGCTTTCTACGATCTGAGTTCTGGCTTCTCACAGGGTTGGGGACTTCAAGGGCACCTCACACTGAGAAAGGGCTGAGGCGTCTCAGAAGTCACCATTGCTTTCTCCCCTGGTAGCAGCCTGTGCCTGGCAAGGAGAGACCTCTCCCCACTCCCATCCTCAGTGTCCTGAGGCCATAACATACCTCTCCTGAGTGATGGCTTCTAGTCTCATGTCAGCTTGTATGAAGTCATTGGCCCTTCGCCTGTTAATGAAGGGATCTGAGAAGGCAAGGGGTTGTTCAGAGAAGATAGACACTTTTTCAAGGCCAGATTTCAACAAAAGCTAACTTCCACATTTATAACAGCTTCCTTGTCTGCCTTCCCAGCCACAGTGAAACCCAGGACCTTTCAATATTCCCTGCTGTCTACCCCACTGGTTCATGCACCGGCTCTCCCTCTGGCTTGTGCAGTCTGTATGGAAGTGCACGTGCTGCTCTAGGTCTGCTGTTATTCAAGCCACCCAGGGTAAAGCTACTGCCACAGCCCCTCTGAGTGAGCGGATCTTGGCCAAGAGGTAGATGCCAAGCTGCGCAGACTGTGGGATGTCTGGGCATGCTCAGTAGAATTAGTAGAATTGTGGAATTATAGGTAAAAACAGGAAGGGCCTGAGTAAGTCTATCTGCCTCCAGGTTCGGCAGTCACTGAGCAGTCTGTGTGGCACTTTCAGACTGAGGTGCCTTCTGTCCTTTTTGAGAAACATCACAATCCTATTGCAGTGCTCAGGAGTCTGTGGATGTCTTTGGCATTGGCTCCCACATGTGCCTTTGTGCTTCTGACCAGCTGTTTTGTGAAGTCCTTCTCACAGATGGTCTAATTTCTTTTTAGTTTCAAACCATCTGTTCTCTAACCTCTCCAAGTTATTGCTTGTTTCATGGTGAGACTCTCCACCCTTTCATGCTTCTCCTGTGACACTAAGTCTCTCTTCCAGAGCAAGGATCCCTCCTGCCCACACATCCCAACTGCTTCTTCCAAGGTGCTGGGAGTAAGGCTTTCCCTGTCCTTGGGGAAGTACAAATCACGTCACTGACTTCTGCAGTACCTCTTTCCGTGCTCATCACAGACCTTTTTGAGCAATGTCCTTTTCTAGTGTCACTTAACCTGTTTTAGGTGGATGCAGCAGGGATCTAAGTTCATGATTCTTTGTTTTCCAATTCTCATTATATTATTTGCAAAACAAATTGGTATGCACTTGTGCCCAAACATGTGAAGTCTTTTTTTAACTCTCCTCCTATTCATCCTGCAACTCCATCACACAGTAAATTCAGTTTCCCTGGGCTGAGTGGTTCTGCCTATTTAATCTCCACAGTAAAGTACAAGGAAATGGTCTTGGAGATGTCTGTAGCACATTTCAAATTGAAGGAAATAGTAAAGCAGTCTCTTACTGAGATACTCGTAGGATTCCATGCTCTCATGGGACTCTGGGGAAAGAAAGAGTAAAACATGTTGTAAGACACTGTATTGATGGGAATCACAGTCTTTCACACACCACAGATCAATAGAACATGCACACAGAAGTCAGAGAAGCCAGGTTTTAAGGCACCTGTTTAAAAGAAAGAGAAAGGGATCAGTGGCATGACTTAGAATTTATATGAGGAGTTTAGGGTATTCAGGAGTTTAAAATAGAGCAACCTGGTGTCTTAGCCAGGACTTCAAGGCTTGTGCTTGGTCTTCCAGTGTGTGATACTCAAGCATAGTTCCTCACCTTCATGTCCCTGACGCTACAGTGGATATGATACCTTCAAAGTCTGCATGTGTGCTTAGGGAATGGATTAGCACAGCGAGATGTGCTTGGCTCTTGCATGAATCAGCACCTGAATTCCATCAGTAAGGAACTGTATGCCTCACAGGAAAAGGGGGCTTATATTACAAAAGGAGAAAGGGAAATCTCCCCATTAACAAGAAAGAATTAAGAATAAGAACTCTTACTGTAGTCTAGACAACAGAGGGGCAGAAAAAGGAGCAGCCTGGGAAGTGCGCTGGAACAGAGAGGAAGGGGCTGAAGCATCCTGGACCACAAATCATAATGATTGAAGCTGACAGCTCTGGAGCAGGGCTAGGACAGCCTGACACAAGGGCAGAAAAGCAGGCAAGAGATCAAGTTAAGGGGAAAGAAGACAACAAATTGAATAAAAAACATCTGAACAGACCCAAAGATGTCTGTAGGTTTGTAGTTATCACTCTACCCAGTAAAAAAGGTCACCTACCATAGCAAGTAGCAGCCATCACCAAGACAGCCAGGAGCATAAGGATGATGAGAGTGCGCATTGTGCCAGTGCAGGGAGGAATCTCTCACTCTGTCTCTCTCGCTGTGTCTTGCTCTCTTCCCACTGAGGGCAGCTGGAGATCCTGGGCCGCCTGCAAAATTAGCAGTGGAATGTTTATTATGAAAACAGAGCCAGGAGGGGGCCCATGAAAGAGCCTGGGGAAGGCGACGGCTGGCTGGTACACACTTTTTATGGAGCCATTACAAAACATCCTCTATTAGCAGATTGAATCAGGTTTCGGGAAGGAGGGGGCATGCCCTTTTCCTCTCCCAGTTCAGGGCTGGGGGCCATAATTCACAGGCAAGCATGTCACTAGCACTCCGGGCTCAGAAAAGCTGGCCTGCACAAGTGGAAGGAATCTCAGGGGCTGCCGGGGGCCCGGAGGGAGAGGTGTGTGCTGATCCCAAATGTAAATGTTTGCCTTTCTAATTTTCCCTCTGATCTGCCCTCTTCGCCCTCGCCATCCTCTGTCTGGATACACCCAGCCCAGAATATTCTGTCAGCTTTGCCGACAGAGACATGGAGAATGAGGCTTCAAACACTCTGTCCCCACTTGGCCCCACTCCCTCCAGCTGGCCCCCGCTGCGGTCCCAGCCTGCCAGTCATCAGAGGAGGAATCCAGCCCTACTGCCCCTTCCCCTCTCCTACTTTACTGCTCCAGGAGTGACAAGCAGCAACCTAGAAGAATCCCTTCTGCTGGAGGTATCATGATTTTTGCATTGAGATGACAGCAGCACCCAGAACTCTGTCTCTGCCGGACTTCACTCCTGACCCTACGCTGCTCTTCCAGCCCAAGGGACAACATCTTGGTGAAGGCAGAGGTAACCGTATCTCTCAGGACTGCTGCCACTCTGGTCTAGCACTAGCAGTCCTTGCCCCATTGGGGACCAAAGTCAGATGTCAATGCAAGACTTTTCAGCCGGGATGAATCTCCCAGGCCAGGAGTCTCTAGCACCCACCTCACCTTCTAGCACCCAAAGAGCTTGTCTTGGACCATTGTCATGGACAGCAGCGATGGACAAAAGATGGGGTGTTCCCCTCTTCAGCTCTGTGGTACAGTAGAAGGGAGTGAAAGAAGAAGAGTTACAGAGATGGCCATCCCTGCTGGGTGAAAAGCAAAGGCGAGTAGTTTGCTAGAAGCAAGACAGGGAGGGAAGGTGGGTACTCAGTGCCTGCCAGCCCTCCTCCATGGCAGTGGTGGGGCTGGGACCATGCACACGGCCTGGAGATGAGCCTAGGGTACAGTAACCATTGTTACCAAACTGTGGTGACTGCCTGTTTTGTCCATGTTTACATGCACGCATCAGGATTTCTCACTGACAGAGTGCAGACGGAGTGCACTCTGGGTGCAGACCATTCCCCCCAAGCCAGTGTGGTGTTGTCACTGCTGTCACCTGCAGAGGCTAGTCTGCAGAGCCACGCTGCAGGGGACACAGCCAAGAACTACAGGGACAGCTAGCCACAGCCCAATGGGGAGTGAAACTTCAGTGGAACAAGATTACTCTGGGCTTTACAGCTTACCCTTTCAATGCCAAACTCGTAGCCCTTGCCTGAAGCCTGTGGTCTCTGGGAGAGAAACTGAGCAGGGCCTTCAACTTCAGACCAAAGAGAAAGAATTGCTTTTCTTCCCCATTATCCCACCCCATGCAGAAAGCAGCTCAGTGCCGCGCCATCAATGCCTCCCATACCGTCCACGTCCTGCCCGTTCAGTGCTCAGCCTGAGATGAGGAGGAAAACTAGGTTGTGCTGGGGCAAAAGCTAGAAGTCTGCTATAGACACAAGGTCAGAGGAGAACTGAGACTTTTGCGCTATCCCTCTGTGCCCTGCCACTCCCGTCTCTTTAAGGGAATTCTCTGTTCTGGGATTGTTTGCATTCCTTAGAGCCCACGGTTTTGGAGTTAGTATTGAATGTGGATTTTATAGGTTTCCTGAATGTCTTGTACACTCTGGGATCTCATGGGAGCTGCCAAGAAAGGGAGGCCTGAGGGAGAGGTTGGAGGAGAGAGCCCAGCGAGAAAGCAGTGGGGGCACAGAGGGGAAGATTCTAGGAGTACTTTGCCATGAAGGTGAGGCTGCACAGTGGGAAAACTCCAACACGCTTTCCAGCCAAACCCTCTTTATTTATTTGGCTTCACTCAGGGCAGAGCACTCTGCTCCCTGGAAGACTGCTCCCATTTCAGAGGATTCTGATCCCAGAATGCCTGGAGCATCCCCTGCCATCAACCACAGGAGAAGAGCCACAAACACCACTTCAACCCAAATGTTTCATTTTCCACCACAGAGGCAATGCATTTTCCAAGGGATGAATGAACATGCTGGCTACACAGCCCTATACCAACAAATCTCCTTCGGGGAACACTTCTCCTTGCAAAAGTACATCTCCTTTCTATTCCCCCTGCACTCCATACTTCTCCAGCACACATCTGGGCAGCATCAGTGGGCTGCCAGAGAGGTAACACACCATGCAGAACAGTGAGCAGCATCCACCGGTTAGAAATACAGAAAGAGGAGCTAAGATGAATTGCCTGCAAATGCCAAGGAAATCTCTGCAGCCCCCCAAATAAAGGGGAGATCAGAAAAGCAGCCCTCTGACCTGTCTCCTGCTGGAGTGGAGAATCTCAATGTTACAGACATCATAGCAACCACTCCTAACATTTTGCAGCTGTGA
Organism: Fulmarus glacialis; assembly: GCF_000690835.1. Lineage (NCBI taxonomy): Eukaryota > Metazoa > Chordata > Aves > Procellariiformes > Procellariidae > Fulmarus > Fulmarus glacialis. Next base: position 16,826 of record NW_009225903.1, read on the forward strand.
AGCACCAGCAAGGCATTAATAGCAAGCAGCCGTCCAGGAAAAGCAAGGCGGTCCCTGCATACTCACTGAGCCGTCGCTTCCCCACCAGCCTGCAGCTCTTGTCTGAGGGGGCAGGTCTCCCGGCGTCCTGGACCCTGGACTGAAGAAGAGGGGCCTTTTATTTATTAGCATTGATCAGTGACTCCTCCCCTCTCCTGTCTCCCACTCTCGATCCACCCCCAGGCTACCACCTTCCCCGTCAAAAACACCTTCTGCCCACAGCCAGGAAACCAACAACCTCAAGCAACTGAGCCAAGAGGGAGAGGAAAGAGCCAGAGCAGACACCAGGGGCTAGTTGGGGCACAGCCACAGCCAGGCTGCCTTTCTGTTCCCAGGAGCAGTGAGTGAGCAGAGGTCTGAGGACAAGCTCCAGTCTCCCTCTTTGCAGCAAGACCTCCCCTCTTCCCCGCCCCCCTTCCCCGGCCGTGCTCTAACTAGAGTTGCGCTGCTGGCCAGGGCAGCTGTTCTTCCACGGCGAGCAGGAGGCCAGGAGCCTTCTCCCATCTACTTTCATGCTCCTTTTGCAACTGTCTGATCCCTCCTCCTAATGTCCCAGGCTAATGTCAGACTGAAAACTCATATAACAAAGGTGTCTGCTTTTGGAGGCAGCTCTGAAACCTCCAACAGCGACAAACCCTGTAAGGCAAAGAGCTGGCTTACACAAACCTAAGCCCCTGAGACGCACCCTCGCTGCTCACACCAGATCCACAACAGTGCTGGACTACACGTCAGACAACCCAGGACATGTGCTTGCTAGATTGGGCTATTGGGCTTCTGGCCCTGCCTGCACCCAAGCCAAGAGCACACCCAAGCCAAGATGCTGAACCCGTGTGAGGAGCAACCCGTAGCAGTGCTCCCTCGCTCAGCAGAGATCCACGCCTGGTGCATGCTCAGCACTGGTGCTGGCATGTCCAGTCCTTAAGTAAGAGTATGCACAGCCTGAGGGACTGAGCTCAGCAGAGGTGAGATGGAAGGGATGACCAGCTGCAGGATCAGTGGCTCGGGAGGCTAGGAAAGAAAACCCATCACATCTATTCAGCAACCAAACAGCTGGTGAGCATGGCTTGTCTGATCCAGGAAAAGATTAAATGTGGCCTGACTTATAGCCTTGGTTGCAAAATGAAAATGATAGCATAACCGAGGAGTTAAAGAACCACTAAATGACTGGGACAGAGGTGGGATTTCCTGCACTTTTATAGGACACCTTGTCACCTTACAGCTAACACATGCATTTTTGATCTATGTACTTTTGCCTGGTTCCCAAAGAACAGTGAGGGGGTCCTCTCCAAGGGTGGGATCTTTAGCTCCTACAGTGCTCAATTAATTTGGGAAAAGTTCAGACCTACCTGTAGCAGCAAGGTACCATGTTACGTGTGTCCTTGTACAAGCAGCTCTTGGCCCTCAGAGCCTGAGAACAGCAACCTTGAGCTGTCCGGAAGGTACAGGGCACATAGTCATGAGCCACCTTTGAAAAGCAGTGCGAACAGGAGGACGTTTCTTGCCCTCTTCTACCACCCTTCAGGGACAGCTGAATATGCAGCCCTGTGACATGCTGAACCCTGAAAGAAATCAGGACCCAGAAGATCTGGTCATCCTCATGTACCTAGATATTGGAAAAGCTTTGGCACCAGTGCCATCTGGCAAGTTTTTAGTTAAGTTGGAGAAAATGGGCATTAAAACCAAAATTGTGAGATGGTAAGGAACCAGACAAATGGGGCAGAAGCTTGAGCAGTGGAAAGGAGAAATGTTGAGAAATTAGTAACTGAACTTCTCTGGGGACTCGTTTTACTACATACTTCCATTAATGACTGGCTTAAAAAGGGAATACTTGTTGAGGAAGTTTGTTAATAACACAAAGCAAGAAAGCAACATCAGTGGAAAGGAGGCCTAAGAGCTCATACAGGAGGAAAAGGATGACCTTGAAAGCTGGAGTAACAGAAACAGGGTAATATGCAATAGCGCAAAGGCAAGGTCTTCCATGGGGATTAGCAGTAAGAATCCTGCTGTAGATTAAAAGATCATAAACTGGAAGTAAACGGGACAAAAGGAACAACTATGAACCAACAATTATAAAGGTGATCGCAGAAGACTGATTCTGAGATGTCTACTGAGAACGTGCCAGCAGACATGGGCACCTGTTAGTGCCACTGATAAGATACCAGTGAGACCTCAGCAGGAGTCCTCTGTATGGCCCAGGTCACCCATGTTCATGGAAGAAGAATTCCTGTGGGAAGTGGTGTAGATGAGGACCAACAAGGCGAGGTGATTTGCACTCACTCCCAAAATGACAGAACTTTTCACCATAGCCTGTGGGAGTTACCAAGCCTCTCCTTCCCTGCGTTGTCCACCAGGCTTTTCCAGCAGGTTAGGTTTTGTTTCCAGCACTCCTTCAGGGGCTGTTTCAGAGCCCACAGCTCTCATGATTAGGAGAAGTCCCATTTCCAGCCTCTGTGCCTTTAAGGCCATAATCTATATCCATGTGTCCCTCACCGAGTGCCCAGCTCATGCCAGGAAGGCTTCAGCAGAACCGCTGAGCACTGCAGCAAAGGAATAAACCCTATCAGCTCTGTGACAGAGCAAGGTTTCCAAACCCAGGTTGCCCAGAGTATCAAGTAACTGGGCTCACCGATCTGGACAGCCCTTTCCAAGCTTGCTCCTGTGTTTCAGGATGTAAGTTAGTCAAGCACCACATGGTCTATGGCTTAGGAAGCGATTTCTCAACATGATAAACAAGTGCTTTTTGGAACAACTAGTTCTACAGCACATGAGAAAACAAGAATTTATTTTTACTTTTTCATTTAGTCCTAAGTAATACCTAGGAACTGATCCAAGAAGCAAGTATAATTGAGCCACTAAGTAACAGTGTCCGAGTATCCACAATATAATTAAAGTCAACAACCTCATGGAATAAATCGTGCTGAAAACTAGCATACTGACACTAAGCTTTAGAAAGGGAGACGTTTTTTAAACACAGGAGCTAGTCAAAAGACTATGAAATAAAAATAAACTGAACACATTTCAGACATTTTAAGAAATTGATATACATATCTGAAGGTGTGGTAGCTCTGGCAGCAAACTCACTAAGCTACCTGAAATTAACCCTAAAACTAGTTCAAAAGCAAGTTCAACCTGGGAAAAACACAGATTTAAACATTTCAAAACCAGATTTAAAAAGTTCCAAAGACTAAAAGAAAAGGGGAACACATAAACAGGAGAAATCTAGTTTCACAGCAATAAAACATTTTTTTTCAAAATAACTGAAATGATTCATTTCCATTTCAGCGGTGGGGTGGGGAGAAAAGAGTAATTTCATAACAAATAAGTGGGGTGGTTTTATTCCCAAAAAAATATTTAAATACATATCTTTGAAATCTGTTTCCACCTTTCCCCTGAGAAGAATTTTTTCCTCAGCATTACAGCTTTGTGCAAAAATAAAAGTTTCTAGTGTGAAAATAAGTATTGGTTCTAATTGAAATGTCTTCTAACAAAGTGAATCTATGTATAATCTTAGGAGTATTGTAGCAACCACCGTCTGAAGCTTACAGATAGTGCCAGTCTCCTGTTGGGGAGGAAGGTGCCCATGCCAGCTCACAGCTATATTCTTTCATGCTTCCTCCAACCTTTTGGTCCAGGGTGCATTTTAAAAACTCCTCTTTCCATCCTACACGATGACTTCCAGTGACTTTCTCCTGCCATGGATGTGGAGCACACCTGCACGTTCAGCCTGAGGGGTGTCAGTCTGGACTCTGGGACAACTGGTTGCTCAGTATCCCAGTGCCAAGGAGCAGG
>NW_009225903.1:20678-50789 GCF_000690835.1 Fulmarus glacialis
CTGCGCCCCTGACCAAATCCAGAGGGTGAGAGGATAATTCTTCTTTCACCTGCAGCGTCCTACAGAATGTGGGCCTGTGTCCACATTAGCCACTACCGTGAGGAGAGATCTCTAACTGGTGAGCTGTGGGGTTTGTTTGGCTGGTTGGTTGGTAGATTGGGGGTTTTTTTAGCCACTATATTCTGTTGTGGGTGGAAAATCTTTAAGCTATTGTGATTCAGAGATTAGTGCCCAGGCACAACCACAGCCACAGTCTATGGAGTTGCGATCCTTGAAGTTACTCCTTGTAATCCATCAGACTTCAAAATGAAGCCCAGTGTCCTGGAAAAATCTCAGTCTGGGTATAAATACAGGAGCATTTGAGGTCAGCAGTACAGTTCAACGGGAACTCATTGCTCTCCATTTCTGCTTGCTGCAAAAAGTGAGCCTGGCTGAAGCCTTCGACTCCAATACTCAGCACTCTCCATGGGATATCACTGAGTTACCTTAAAGACTGACTCTCTCTGTTTGGCCAGGACTTCCCAGAACATCTGTGTTTGGCTGAAACAATGAAAAAAGATTACTGGTAACGGGAAGTTCGTGAGCACAGAAGACTAAAATTTCACAGAAGCCAGACCAAGGTTATTTAATTCACTGAATAAAGCAACCAAAGCATTCAGGGCTAAGAGCTAACTCTGTCGCTTCCTTTGGCTTCATCCTCACCCACCCACACATGTCTACATATACCGATCAGCCTATTTCTCTTGCTGTCTGGGAAGGAAGGGAGAGGATAATGTTAATATTATTTGGATGTTGAAAAAATTGGCAGAGGCTCCTGTGTAGGGATTAAATAATCGATATAAGTAACTAGAATTTCTTGTACTTCAAGTATCCTAAGAAAAACTGAGCAAGCAAAAAGTTTGAACTCTGACTATAAAAACAGAGCGTGCTTCTGGGTTGCACTCTTATGGGAAAGGGGAGCAGAAATATCTCTTCTTTTTCCACCCCCATCCCCTGCACTTCACCACATGAGCACAAAAATGTCCTGACCTGATTCATTCTTTGGGATCAGATGAGGTTTACCCGCCTTATTTCCTGTCCAGACATGCAGAGTGATAAGAAAGCAGCTGTGGTTTCACTCTTCTCATCCATCTGGTAAATAAAAAACAACAATAATGCCTCTTTTTTCAACAATGAACTTAGATAACATCTTAGATCCAAAATCTGCCAGTCCTTGTGAAGCCAAGATTGGACTGAAACATTTCTGTTCTGCCTGTCTTGAATGCAGGAGGCCACTGAAATACTTACAAGCATCTCTGTAGTGTTATATATGTTTCTTTGCTCTATCTCAAGTTCAGTATCTATAGTATCATAAATTTTGTCTTTAGTAAGTAAATAACTTTTTCTGTGGCACACCAAGCCCCTGGTCTTGGCCTCTGTTGTCAATATCTGATAGAGTTCAAAGGAAGGCTAGGGGGTGGGAGGAAATGCGCGGTACCCAGCTAATTGTGAAATGCTGTTTGTGGCTAGAAGAAAGACATTCTTATTTCTTGAAGCATGAAATCTGATTACTCTTATCTTCCTGTGCATAACTACAAATTATATTAATGTTCCTAACGTCACATGCTAGCCAAGTCATTTGACTCGATGACCTTCCTTAGTAATGAATTTCACACACTAATTATATGCTCTTTGGATAAATATTTATTGTTTATTTGTACTAAATTTGACAATTGATTATTTTTATCAAGAAATTTTGTGTTTTATAAAGCAGGAAAAAATTTTAAAAGGAGAAGGAAAGATAAATCAGATCGATTTTTATTGCTTTTCAGTTAGTTTTTCTTTCTTCCTAAAATGGCACTGGAGTCCAGAAGTCACCACTTTACCAGGGATGTCTTTGTCATTAGTGGTCATAATTTCCTTTAAATTATAAAAGAAACAATAAGAATAGTATAAATAGAGAACAAAGGAGAGGTCTGGGTGTGGAAGCACTGGGAAGAAAGGCATAAGAAGGGCTACGAGATTGATGGCACCTAGATTAGCAGATCATTAAGATCCCAGCATATTGACACACAGATCCTCTGGACATCCAGACTGGGAAAAACAATGCACAGTTTAAAACAAGATATGTCCTAAAACAAGGGACAGAGGACACCTAAGACTTAATAAAAGGAAAAATTCAAACCACTAGAGATGATGGTGCTAAGATAAAGAATAAGATTGAGCCATAAGATGCCTAGATGAGGAGACAAAAGACGATGAAACCTAATGATACTCAGAGGTGGGAAAAGATGGAGAGACAAAAGACCACAGTCACTGCCAGGCCCCGAAGGATGCAAAAGATGCACCTAAAATGTGCATATGGTGGTCAAACTAAGAGAAACCCAGGAGACATGATGAGGACTCCAGAACCCATGCCTTGAATCTTCTATGTGATTGCAAGAAAACCAAATAGTATGAACAAATGCATCTTGGTGCTTGTGAATATGTGGTTATGAGAGTGTTAGCCTGAGTGAGTGGAATCAGTGTGGCTTAAAATAAAATAACCTTCCCTTTCTTTAGTGTCTCACATTGACCTCTATTACTCCAATATTGCAACAGTATTTACTACAAAATGAAGGATCAAAAGGTAACATGAAGACTTTTTATGATGTCCTCAGTATGGAAAAGTCTTCATCCAAAACCATCTCACATCATTCTGCAGCTTTGGCAGGGGTCAGTGGTAAAAAGCTTCTTTCAGAGCTCTTTCCACTTTGGCTTGTGGTCCTTTTAGCCAAGCAGTGGGAGGAAACCCGGGACAGATGCACAAGAAAAAGAGCAAGACTCCAGTGCTGCAGGCATGAGGTGGCATTCTTGGATTCAACATTCTCCCTCACTTGGCTTGGTGAACATTGGTTGGGTCTGCTGTGCTGAAACTATCTGCCCTTTTCTCTCTCCATAAATGATAAAGGATGGCATTTTAAGACTTAATACAGGTGCCAGAAATCACATAAAATCATACATATGACTTATTGCATATATCATTCCTAGAAGTTGCATAGAGCTTTTTCCATATCAGGACCTTTCTTTAAATACTCTTGCCAACAAAGACACTTTTGTCCTTCCTGGGCTTTAACTGATGTTTTTTCCCCTCTGTTCTAGTATCTGTTTACAATACTTTCTGGCACCATTTGGGCTGTATTATTTGGGATTTTTCTTCTTACTGTCTCCCACCTACAGCCATGCCTGCACTGGAAAATGTTGCTGTACATTTATCAGCAAAATACACTGTGTGAGTCACATGTTGGGTACACAAGCATTTACAACCCTGCTGGCTGGCTAAGCCTAAGATTAGTGAGGACGTTGTTTAATATCATACATTTCCTAAAGCAGACATTGTATGAGAATCTCTGCTGTGCATATATTGTTTACCAAACATCTGTACACATCTGTAGAACAAGCCTTCCCCCCATGTTACTAGGCCAACCATCTGCCTGTCACTTCAGCTCTTTGAGGTAGGCGCCTGTCTTTCTTGACGGTCATTTCACGAGTGAACCTGCTGGAGGACCCAATAAATAAAATACCAATACTACCCAATAAATAAAACATGTCATTAGCTCATAAAAAGACCCTTGTCTATTTTGAGTCCTGAGTGTACACCTGAAATGAACAGCTAACTCCAGTAAGGACTACAGTCAGGAGAGTCATTTCATTACAGTCCCCCAGGGACCTCATTAAGAGTAAAGTCCCATATGCGCCAAGTGCTGTACAAGCCCCAGAAGGGAGAGGCGTGTGGTTACCTGCCTGTCCTCACCCCTCCATAGGAGAAGAGGCCTGTCTGGCAGGAGCACTCTCCTCAGCCAAGGACCCCCTTATCACTGCCTGGCCTTCCCAAGCCTGGGGCTTGGTGATGACAGATGGTACACAGGCATCCCAAAGGCTCAGACGTCAAGTTCACCCTCTTTTTCAGCCCCTGGAGCTCTTCTGCATTATCTGATTTTTCTGGCCCCCTCTGCATTATCGCTCTAATGATAATTTGTTGCTGACCCCGAGCAACTATTGCAGGCACTGGGCTGCTAAACAGAAATCTGCTGTCATTATACCTTAGTTGGGGAGATCTTGAGATAGCAAGAACATAAGGAAATAATTTATCAGAGTGGGTTTGTGTTTCCAGAGAGGGGCACCATCAGTAAAACAACAGTGGGAATGTTACGAGGAGCTCTGTATGGCCACTGAAGAGAGAGATCTGCAAGGCTGGAGTGACACCTGAGAGCTTGGCTTTAGCTCCTTCTCTCCCGCCTGAAAGCAAGCACTGAAGATTGCTTTGCTCAGGTTTCTGCCTCCTCCATGCAACACTTAGCACTGAGGCACAAAGCTGACCTTAAGCTGCTCCTGAGAAAAAGGCTCCTGCCGGCTTGCTGCTGAGGCTGTTTCCTGCCCATCCTTGCCTACCCGGTGGCTGCTGTCCTTCATTCCTGCAGTCTGCTGAATCGTGTGAGCTCCCTGAAAAGCCGCTGGGCCCCAGGAAGGGTTTCTTCTGCACTGCTATCCTGCAGCGGCTCCTGCGGTTGGATGAAACCCCACTTCCCGAGCCAATGTCCAGCAGTTGCAGTGGAGAAAAGTGGCTCAGGAAACAAGGGAAAAGGGCACAGGGACTTTCTTGACAGCCAGCAGGTTGGGGTGACCGCCGTAAGCTAACTCACACCTATGTGTCTGAACTCCAGTTGATTTCAGCAGGCTTTGATTTTGTCGGGAAATTAAGTTGCTAAATAGGAATGAAGTAACAAAATATCCTTGTGGGCCTGAACAGGTAGCAGAAGACATGGATTCCAGTTAACTAGCTAGATCTAAATCCCCATATCAAGGTCTCCAAGGTATCAGAGGGAAAGGAGCTGCGAGCAGGACACTGAGGGCTGCACGCAGCAGCAGGGCCATTCCCCAGGCTAAGGCCAGCTGCGTTCCCAGGGTGGAAGGAAGAAGGACAGACCCGGCAGTGACCTTGTGTTTACAGCAAACACAAAACAAGGTGAATGATCAGCAGCTTTGGGAGAGGCACGGACGCTAACGCCAGCCACAGGGACCAGCTCGCCCACCCCAGCCTGCAGAATGGATGGGCCTATGACCCGCCTTTAGCTGTAGGGTGTGCGGGGGCCTGCCCCGTCTGTCACATCGCTGGTCCCCTAAGCCCCACCTCGCTGCTCATTCAAGCACCCCAGCTTCCAGCTTCTCCCACAATAGCTGCATGTCTACATGTTCTCCTGAGCATGCATTTCTTTTACCTGATCTGCCTTGCTGTCCAGAAACTGAATCAAAAGGCAGAGGGACACCCAGGGTGTACCTCCAGCCCTTTTCTGTCTTTAGGGTTGCTGATGATCATGGTGAAGTTGAGTCTACGACTGGTGCTGGCTCCAGGACTGGGCTCCCAATGCTGCAGGAGCAGTGTAACACGGGAACGGCAGCCCCGGGCAGGAGAGGGGTCAGGCTCTTCTCTCTGCACCTACCCACCATGCTCCAGCCATGGGGCTGAACAACAGCAGCTATAAAACACAGTCCACAGCCAGCCTCAGCTCCCCCCATCCCACTCGGCTTCCTTTCCTCTCCATCCTTGCCCCACTTGGCCTGTGGGACACACACTAGCCAGGCTGTCTGTCCCCTCCACCACAGATATGGCACTGCCATCTCCCACCTGCTCCAGGCCCTGTTCGGCTCTGGGGAAGAGCCTGCAGGAGGGTGCCATGGCCAGGGGAGCGTCACGGAGAGGGGCCCCGGCTGCTGGGGAGAGGGGCAGGGGCACCATGCACAACCAAGCCCAAATGGCAGAGCAAAGCAGTTGCCAATAGCAGCTGCATAACCAACGAGGAAGCAAACTGAGGTCTTGATACCCTGGGGCCCATCTCAGGACCCTGACATCACCACTCTCTGTTTGGGAGTGTTGTGGGGCAGATAACCTTGCCATCCCTCCCAGCGCCTTCGTCCTTGCTGTTAGTGGGAGCCTTTGTTGCTTTTGTCAGTGACCTGGGGAAGGGGGCTCCCTGGGAATTCGCTAAGTGGGTGGTAGGGCTGGGGGAGAAGCAGAGGAGGAGGGTACTTGTCTGGAAACAGAGCCCCCTCCCACACATGTCATCCATGTCTGCCTGTCACAGAGAAATTTGCAGAGACAGATTTAATATATTAAACATAAACAAACCAGCGTCAAGCCCTTGGCTGATTGTCACGGCTAGAAATAGAAGCCAACCACTTCAGGGGCTTTGGGTTTGCGTGCTTGATGGATTCCCAGCACAAGGACAGATGTTCAGCTAACCCCAGCCCAAATCAAAGTAAACACTCCTGCCTGGATTTTCAAGAAGGGGGCACAGAGGTGAGTTGGAGAACATCGGTGCCATTCAAGGCAATGGGTGAGGAGCAAGAAGCAGCTCCCAAGCAGCTCGTCTTGGAGGGGGTTGAGGGAGCCAGCAAGGACGTGAGGGCATGTTATGAGCAGAACCACAGTACCCCTGGCATAACAAAGCTAACGATGCAGCTTTTGGAACTTTCCTCCTCTGCCCAACACCTAGTCTCACAAAACCAGTAGCACCATAATACCTTAGAGATCACTGCCCTGCTGTCAGGTGTGTCTGAGCATTTGGAAGTGGGGACAAGAAGCAGACACACAAACCACCTTATTTCCACAGGAAAAACCACAGAAATAATCCCGCCCTATCATGTGAAATGCTGGTAAAGTGGTTTCTCAAGTTCTAAATGTCCTGGATACTGTTATCTTTATTATTAAAAGAAGGAGGGTTTTATTGTCCTAGATCACAGAGCCAGACCTGCCAAGAAGGACTCCACTGAAATACCGGTTGCAGGACTCAGAGACCAAACAGAAACTTTGGGGTGAACAGGGCCCCCAGGGCAAGGCAGTTAATCCATTCCCTTGTGTTGCTGAAGTCTTGCTTCATCACCACTCTGACAGAAGAGTGCCTGGTGGGTTCTCTCTGTTCTCCCTTTGTGGGGAATATTTGTTCTTTTTAAAAGGGAGTGCCTGGGGCACATGCAATGTGGCAGGCACCTTCCCTTGGGAGCAGCAGGGTTATGCTTGGGACAGAGCTGCCTCCAGAGCATGGGGTGGGCAAAAAAAGAGAAATAAAATCATAGCAAGGGTCAGAGGGCCTGTCATTTGCACAGAGACAGGGAGCCAGCAGGGAGGAGGAGGGTGCAGTTAGAGCCAGCCCTATCCTGGAGTCTGAGAGGGGCCATGTGGAGTGTGTTGTACCCTTGAAAGTCTTCACACTGCTGAACAGATAGCAAGGCAGAAAAAAGAGACCCTGGTTTGGGATACTGAGGACAACCCTAATGGGATGATTCTTAGGTCACCCTACTCCTGCCTGCTTCTCTGTGGGAGGACTGCATCTTTCCAGAGTGCTTTGCATGTCTGTGCAATGGCGGTGAGTGATCAGGTCACAGGAGAGACACCAAAGACACGCTGTTTCCATGCTAGAGAACTGCAAGATGGAAGCAGTTGGAAGACCCGTTAACTGCTTCAGCACCCAGACTCCTGGATGACAGAACAGATATGTGAAAAGAAGACTGATGACCATTTAAAGATGTTGATCCTTTGATACAAGCATCGCTATCTCACTTATAGCATCAGAAATAGCCATAATCTATTTACCTTTCACTTTAACAATTCTTTCCTTTCTGCAATGCTTCTGTCTTGCCAAAACTAAAATGTACCAAGCAGGGACTCATTCACGTTTTCCTCTAACCTGCCATAAATATTTTTGTAATATGCAAAGATATCTTCTTAATAAAATATTTTAAATAAAATAATATTTAAATAATTATTCATTATTTAAATTAACATGAAAATATTTAATATGCAAAGATATCATCTTAATATCTTCTTAATAACATATTTTCTTTACTGCCAGAATCTCAACAGGGGAGAAAGCCTGAAAACATTGCTACAAGATGGGGTCTGAAATCCAGGATGCCCAAGTATCCAAGAGAGCACTGCAACTGCATTGGGAAAGCCACATGGCAAGGGAGCACATTCTCCATTGACCTCCACAAGGATAAGGCAGTTGCTCCAGGAGGAAAGCTCTCACTGGCAAGGAGGGAGAGACGGGGAAAGAAAGCAGTGATCCAGAACCATTTAGCTTCAGCTGTGCCAAACCAGAGCAACCAAACAAGGCAGCCTTTGATTCATGGCGAAAAACTGCCATTTCAATTTAAAAAATAGCCATTGGAAGTCACAGGGAGATGGAGGGTGAAGAGAAAGTGTGGCCATGTGGCTAAGGTTCAGGAGATCTGGCTGCAGGAGATCTGGGTTCTCTCTCCAGCTCTGCCCACAGGTTTCCTCAACAATCTGGGGTAGGTTACTGTCTGTCTTTTCTGTTTCTCAGCCAAAGAACAGAAATAATTGGCCAAGGAAAATAGAGACTTGATTACAATGGGAAGTCATGAAATAGCCTAGGGTCAACACCCACATTGAATTCCACAAAATGCCAAAGAACACTCAGAGCACAACAGATTTATACTGAAAGTATCATGTCTTTATTTTTAAAACACAATCTTTTGGGCATACAGCCCTGTATTATTCAGTGGATAAGAAAATAGACGAAGAGTTTTTCTTGGGGTGATTATTCCATTGATTCCAGTGATTAACAGCAACAAAACAAAAACCAGCAAAACTGCAAGATCCTATCCTACTCTCCTGCTAGCTGATTAGCAGACCCAAGGACTTGACATTTCTTTGTAGTTGCCCACAGATCAAGGAACAAGAAATGGACTGCACCAATGCTAACTATGTCTTCTGGTACCTATGGAAGCAATGACATGCTATCTCAGTCCTGTCCGAGAAAGTTACAGATAGCAATACTACCAACACCTCAGCTGCTAGATAAAAGGCAAGAAATAATGCTGGTGATGTAGGCATTATACTCACCACATGACACGGGTGGCATAGAGTCACACAAAGCCCCTAACAAGATGATGAAATGTGGACTCTGGCCTGGGAAGAGAGGGAGGTGGGAGAAACAAAGGGTATATAGTACTTATAACACAGGGATAAGGAGAAACCTGGAGTTCACACACAGCCTATGAGTTTAGGCTGGAAGGGGGATGCGGCTGTTTTTTCATCCTGTACGTGGACAGGATGCGGGGCACCCCAGGGGCTGCTGTGATGTACGGAGGATTCAAAGGTTTGAGCCCTGGTGAGCGCGTGGGGAGGAGGACACGGTGCTGGTTGCAGCCGTGATACAGAAAGCAACTCTGCACAGCTGCCATACATGGAGGCCTGGTGCAGGCAGGGAGGCAGTTATATATGGGCCTTTCCTCTAACCTGGAGAAATGTGCTGCTTTGCAGCTCGGGACTGGCCTGCCTGCCTGGATTTGTAGGTACATTAGCAGAAAAGGGGGCACCTCAAAGGCGAGAACAAGTACTTTCTTCTTCATGTGCATCTTGTGGCTTTGCAGGTTTTTCCACTGAGAATATTCCTCTGAAGTTTCCTTAGTGACTGAGCCAAAATGGATCAAAGAGGTACTTGATTCACAGCCCCAGAAAAAACACTGCTATGTTCTCCACTCCATCATTATCAGTTCCCTGTGGTACCCACCCAGCACCTTCCCTCGCTGACCCTTGCCTGTCCCTGGCCACATCACGCCCTGGGCAAGTCCCTTCCTCCTTCCAGACCAGCCTCAGGCTCTTCCCTGCCCTCCTCTTTCACGCTCCTAGAAACCACTTCCCCAGTCACATCCTCCAGACAATATTTCCCCCTCCTGTGTCAACTGCCCCCACCTCTTCACCAGCCCGTGGGCTGCCGTTAGTGGTACCGAGGGGAAGCCATCCTGGGCGGAGGTGCAGAGTGACTAAGGTCTGCGGTCTGTCCACCTGCAAGAGAGGGTTTGCTTCTACTGTTGCTGCCCGGATTTATTGATTCAGCTTCGTTCTGGATGAACAGAGGTGTCAGAGAGCCATGGCCTTCCTCCTTTATAAGGAGGACAACGGTTCCTACCATATCTTATACTAAATCTTCACTATCTCCTCCTCCTTCTGGGAACTCAGCGCTGGTCTTCTGTGTGTGAAATGGGATCTGACTTGAGCACCATGAAGTTCATCCCATGGCAGCTAGTCTGGTATATAACAGAGAGATTTTTAAAATTTTTATTCAAAGTTGGCAGGGCCCTGGTGCCTAGTGTGGTCCCTAGAAGAAAGGCAGGAGGTTCAGTCCTGCCTGGGGAGCAAGCCAGGCAGCCTTGCTGCACTGGTGGCTGTCCTGCTCCTCTGCACACATAAGGCACCGGGGCTGCGAGCCCTGCGAGGTGTCGCTTCCCTTCGTGCTGGCAGTCAGAGGCCTCTCAGCATCTCCTGGGCACCACTGAGAGCAGGAGCAATCCTGACCAGACAGATTCACACACAGAGGCCAGGGCCCGCTCCTGGGTGGTGCAAAGGTTGTTCTGGTCCTTCTTCTGCCAGCCAGACTCCCTGTGCCTTGGCCAGACCCAGCACTCTGTGTGCAGGGGGACTGGAGCGACAAAGCTGAGGCGCAGAGATGTTCGTATTGAAAGTCTTGGTTCAACCTGCAGCAGATGGGGGCTAGTTCAGAGATCTAATTCCCTTGCATCCATTCCATCCTTGCATTCAGACTTTGGTTTCGGCCCACACTACACAACAGGGAGGAAATAAATTCTGTGCAGAAGGACAGATGTGAGCAGAGATGGCAACCCCAACAGTTGATACACCGCACATATCATCTTGAACTCCCCCTTCCCCAAACAAGTTGATATTCAGTATAATTTACATGAAGGTGGCACCATATCAGCTGCTGGAAAAGAGGTGAGTAAAAGCAACAGAGAGCTGAGCCTTGCCCTGTGGACTTCAGGACAGAAGAGCAGCAACTTTCAGCACCAACTCATCCCTCAGGTCTCTTGCTGCCCAGTGGCATCCCTAACCCAGAGTCAGACTCCTGAGGGATGTGCGTACCCAGGAGAAGTGCTGATGAAAGCTGAACACTGCATGGGGAAACACCCTGCCAACCAGTAGGAAATGCTGAGGAAAGGGCTGTGACATAAACCTCTGCATCCCCAGGGCACTTGCAAGTACTAAAGGGAAGTGCCCAAGAGAGCTGAATGGTGCCACTAGGACCTGGCAGCTGGTTTCTGCCCAGGTAGAGTATGTGGGGAGCACTCCTGGGACCCAGCCCTCACCTTTAAGGAACATTTACTTATTTTATGCCACATGCAGCAGTTCGGGGGGGGGAAACACAAAAATGTTAGTCCCCTTGCTGAATCTCCAGGTCTCTGTAATATCCTGCTTCCGGAGGCTTTCAAATCCTTTCTCACCAAGGATGAATGCAAAGTTGCAACCCAATTCCCTGTTCCCTGGGGTAAAGACAGCAGCTCTCACACGCCTCCGCAGCCTCACTTTGCTGTCAGGCAGGCTCAGCTGCTATCTTAGCTATTTTGAATGTCCCTTGAGTTCAGGCGCTGCTGCAGAGCAGGGGCTCTCACACCACAGTATCTCCACAATACTGAGGGGAAAGGGAACCCCCTCACCCTGCCCTCTGTCAGTTCACATCCAGCACTTCCTCCCCTTGAAAACAAGCCCAGCTTCCCCCAGTCAGCTCAAAACATCTGGGCCAAGTACGTCACAAATTCAAGTCAGAAATAACACAATAGGGGACAAAACCCAAAATAAAACAACAAACAAGAGATTGCCCCTCCACAAGATCCTGCCTCTGGTTTCTACCTCAGATGCCCCATCGCAGTGGCTAAGCCCACCAAAACTGCATTGCAGAGGCCTTTGAGCACAGGGATTAAGGCAGAACCCCTGGCTCCACCAGCACCGCTGTCTGTGCTCAGGGCATCTTGAGCGCAGCACTCCGGGGCTGTCCATGCTGCGCAAGTCCCAGAGAGTACTGCAGAGCAGCTGGAGGAGGAGGAGGCTTTTCCTGTGGCTGCCTTGTGGCTCCCAAGGTTGTCAGTTAGGTGCAGAGCTCTGGAAGGTGCAGAGGGAATTAAACTCCCCAGTGTACATAATGAAGCTCCTGAAAAGCTGTCCCTATAATTAGCTGTGTACAGAGCGAACACAGTCACCGGGGGCATTGCTTTTGCTTCCAGGCTTGTTTGCAGAACCAGAGCTTCATTCATGTCCTGTTTTGTTTCCCTCCAGCACTGAGGAAGAGTCACGTCTCTGTGCCCAATTCCTGCAGCTGTGGTGTCTGCACAGGGCCAAGACATGAACCTCAGACACCCATGCAGCAGGCCAGTTCCCCTCACACTGTTTAGTCTGGACCACAGAGGTGCGTGACACTGGAAACATCTACAACACTAAGGCTCCTTGCAGATGTCTCCGCAGAAGACCTTCCCACTTTACCTTACTGCAGAGAAAGCACTACAACCCTTCCCAGGGAGGAAAGAGCTATAGCCATAAAAAGGAGCAATTTTCCCATTGAGGGAAAGCAAGCAGGGCTCTTGCTAGGACATACAGCCCTGCATATTCTAGGACTGGTATAAAACCAGGAGTTCAAAACCATCACACATTACTGACATGGGGATGTTGGAAGGCAGGTGTGAGTTTGCTCTGCCTGGGCTCTGGGCCAGTGTGAGGTGAGCCATCTCTGATCCTCAAAGCTGTAGTGTGTGACAGAGTCTGGGATGAGACCCTGTGGTTCTCCAGTGCTTTGGACGGGCTGAGCCCTGTGCTCACACCTTTACGCAACCCTAGGGTCAGAGACAACTGATCCTCCCTCCACCATGCCCCTCGCATAGGGCACACGCAGCCCTGGCGAGTCTCACGCATTGCACAGGGAACTCCAACACCAAAGTCGAGGCTTCATTCACGATCTTCCAGTCCAGCACTGCAACCTCTGCCCACACCCAGGGGCTGAGCCACCAGCCAAAAGCAGCGAGACATTCTGACACCTTAGACCCTTTCCCTCTTTTGGGGGCTTAGCCTCCTGCTCTCAGCATCTTTCCTGTACTTCTGCAGCCCTTCTTCAATGCGCAAAAGCCACAAGAGCATCCAGCAGGATTCAGGCATATATATTGCCACTAGACACACACTCATTCAAGAGGTCATTTGGTGCAGACAGTTCTCTTCCCTGGCCCTACAGACGGTGAGGGCATGCTTTGCTCTGCTCACCAACAGCATCTCCTGGGTAAGCTCACTGAGCAGGAGAGAGGCTGCAGTGCAGCCACGTGATGCTACCAGGCAAGGCCCCCATGCCAAGGAGTGCCACCAGGAAGCACAGTCTTCACTTGCAGCTCCAAGACTAGCGTGTAAATCCAATGCACCAAACACAGTGGCAGGTATGTGACCTACCCTGAACAGTCTCATGCTTCAGAGAAAAAGACACTTAGAGGTCTGCAGAGATGACTTACTCCAGCTGTTATATGAACACTACACCCATGGGCCAAAACCTTGTAGGCTCCAGTTGATCTCCACTTCTGGGACCACATGCTAGTGGCAGAAGGTCACTGTGAAATGGCTGCTCAGAAGAGAGGACACCCAAGTAAAACAGTTTTATGGGCTGAGGGCAGGTGCCTCCACTTTTACCAGCCTGAAGAAAGAAATATGCAGCACGTAATGCCCCAAACTCACTTCTCCCTTGACATCTTCAGTGTTATTATCTAGCTGTGTCCAGAAGCAATACCATGGGTTCTCATAGGCCACATGCAAACCAGAGGTTAAGGAGCACTCAGCTGTGACAAGGGGAGAATTGAGCAGACAGAGGTGGTTTGCCTCTCTCTCCTTTCCTCCCTCTTTTCCTGCTCTTTTCTGAACTGCCTCATTTAGGAAACAATTCTTGGCTATTGCATTGACCATGGAGGTTCTGAGACCCCATATTGCCCACCGTCCTGCCTCGTAGGGGAGAGCTCCCTGTGCAGGGAGACAGTTTCCCGGCCTTGCCAACAAAAGGCACAATCCTGAATACTGTTTCAGTCGTATCATTCTTCCTTGGAAATGTGCTGCAATTTTCATTCCCCACACCAACTATTACAGCATTGGGCTTGCTTTAGGTAAGCAGAGGAGAAGGGAGAGTAGAGCACTAAGGGAGGTTAAGTCCAGCTGCATGGGAGACAGAGCCTTAGGGAGGTGAAAGACATCAGCTTGATCCACATGGAAGAGGCAAGAGCTAACTCAGGGCTGGCACCTGCCTCTCTATTGTACTGAGAGCCTCCCTACTGGGGCCCTCGTCATGGTGGCTGGCAGTTACTTTGCATCGCTTCCAGCTCCTGACTTCTCCCTCTGTGGTGGGGAGCTGTGTTTGCCTCATCCGCAAGAACAACTTCTTTCTATTCCCAGTTCTTCACCTCGGGCTGATCTCTGAGAAAGGGCTGAGGTTTCGCAGCTCTACGCCTCTTAGGCTCCCTGTCCCAAGCCAAGTCTCTCAAGCCCTGAGAGACAATGCAGTCACTGTTTGACAGGAGCATCCACACTCCATGCCAAAGGATGCTGAGCCAAGTATGAGGCAAGCCTACTGCATGCATCTAGTATAGCAGACCAGGGATGGCTCATATGCCTCGCCTGCAAAGTCCCCATCCCCTGTACGCCAGCACTGGGACCTCTGAGGGATGTCTGAGGTCAATACACAGACATTAGCCTTTCCCTCTAATGCAGTGTGGAGATAGCCCCTACCTTGCAATGCAACTTTCTACTGCCCTTCTGCCACAGCTCCCATTCCTCTCAGCCTCAATCTGCATCTTAGGCTCATTCGTTTATGCTGCACCAGCTCAGACCTGCTGTACCCAGTGCTGTTCTGACCCCAAATCTTCACATAAATCTCTCATCCTCGTGGAAATATCTGTTGGTGATGGGTCCAGTTCCATGGGGAATGATTCTTAGCAACCAATCTGACTGGTTAGGCATTGCAGGCCTGGTTAAATTCAGAGAAAGGAGATTTTTGAGCTTACTCACTCAGATATACACAGACTTTGTCCTTAAGTGAAAGACATGGGGAGTGGGAAATTGCATATTTGCATAAAAATTCAAGCTATTCACTTTCTGCTTTATTTAGTAAAATAAATGGAAAAGTTCATGTGACGTCAAGCAACCAATCTGTTCCTAGCATCAGGAGAAGCTGACGGTGGATCCCAGCATGGCACCAAAAGCAAAGAGAATGAGGGAGACAGATTTCTCAGGGAACTACAAGCTTTATCTCTGATTTGCCATTTTGCTATATCACCCTTTGCTCCAACAGAAGTGGCACGGAAGGACACAGCGTAGGGCAATACCAGAGCTCCTTGAGTACTGAGAAAAGAGAGCTGGAACCAACAAATGCAAAGAAAGAAGAGATTCTTAGAGAGGACAGACAGCATATATATACATGGCATGGAGATGGGAATCCGTGACTGACTTGGCCCCTTAATCCTATTATTCCAGGAATTAATGAGCCACATGGCTCAGTGAACTCTTCATACACCAGAAACAGATGACTTTGGGCACAGTCATCCTGTTGGCTGAGAAAGAGTCAGAGTTCCTCATTGAGGGCCTTCTCTTCAGGCTCGTCTTCTTTCTAAAACACATTAGAGGCATGAAATCAGTTTTGACGTTGCTCGGTTTCTCAGCATAGTGATAAAAGGAAACAAACCAACTTAAATGCCTCCCTCTGCTTTCTATGCCACTGCCCTGCCTATCCCATTTCAACTGCACAACACAGGGTCCTGACACACAAAGCCTCTGTGCTATAGGAAGATGAGCTTTGACAAAGAAAGAACTCTTAACACTGAATGAACATGGAGGTTAAATTGTCCCTCTCCCAGCAGACCCCTGGTAGAGTCCTGAGCCCATGTCTGTATACTCTGTTCTGTGATTTCCTTCCTATCCATGCCACTGTCTGTCTGATCCTCTCCTATGGGCTGCCAGCCACCACCCCCATTCTCAGTGTCCAAAAGCACCCTTCACTCTGTCTCCCCAGCTGCTGTTCCCAGAAAATAGATGCTTCACTGAGACCTTCATACGGTTGCAGAGGTCAGTGAAGTCTTGCTGTAGACTAGAAAGTAGAGGTCAATGAAGAAAGAGGCTCTGCAAAGACATCCATCTCTGCTCTGCTCTAGAGCTAATGCTTTTCTGATATTCAGGTGCAAATGAAAATGAAAGAGGAGGTGGCAGGGGTGGGGAAAAGTTCAAGGAACTGAAGTCATCTTCTTCAAGAGCCTTGTGAGCAACAGCATCGTCCTACAAGATCCCAGCTTCCTGTAGACTGTACAGGAGTCCCTCTTTACCTTCTGCATTCTTTGTAAGAAACGATTACAGAAGTCCTGTATACGTTCAACGGAGACTTCATCCAGAGTCAACACATCCTGCTCCTCATCTGGTGAGTGGAATATAGCCAGAGCTGGCAGCTGGGACTTCTTCAGTTTGAAGAATGACACTATTCGTTCATTGCTCTTCAAATTGCTGTCTATCAGGATAAAGAGAATCTGTGATGGAAATAGGAGAGGAAACGTGAGCAAAACACAGACTGAGAGAGGGAACAGAACCCCAAACAGTGATCATATGAAGCTTAACAGCGATATTTTTATAAAGAGTTAGAGAAAACCTACCATACTCTGTTAGGACAACACTTTCTTCTGCCACTATCTAACTGCTCCATGCAGTGCATTTTTCTGTATTTTATCAAGTCCAGACTTACACTACCAAACAAAATGTCTTCTTTCACCTTCTTTAAAAATATATCTACAGTATGGCAGGAAGGCAGTCTCCACTTTTATTCTCTTAATAGATGAGGAAACAAGATGTCTTCTACCTTAGTAGCACATGTAAAAGAAGCTGACTCCTCTACTTGCTTGTTATTTGGATAAGATGCTCACATCCATGCAAGACCCAGAGTGGCAGAGTAAAAAGATGTTTTAGTGTGTGGAGAATCAAACTCAATTACAAGAATGTGGGAGTGAAGTAGAAGGCAGCAGGAGCCTGCAAGGATAAGAACATGAGAGTACCAAACACAAACAATGTATTTAAGTGAGCTGCAGTGAACAGAAGTGAAGATGCAATCATTTGGGAAACAGGAGTTGTTGGCAAGACACCAATGTCCGCACAGCCCAGCTCAGTGGAGGGTTGTTCAGACCTGGGGAGAGAAGCTGAACAATGAATAAGCCAGGATGAGAATGACCTCCAGTTTTCTGGGCTCCTGAATAGTCTTGGAGAGCGAGATCAAGCCAAGGATTAGGATTCTGCCAGGATGATTCAATAGTACGGATTTATCAGAATTGGTGACCAACTCCATGATTTTATTTAAGAGTAAATTTCAACTGAGATCTTACAGGTTGCAGAAGGAATTGGTACAAATTTAAAATTTTGGAATCTGAAAGATTAACAATAAAATCTACAGCTATCTCAAAAATCTTTGTTAAATTATGTATAAATTCTATAAAAGAAAATAAATACAGCAATTGAAAAATTTAATCAATGACCTGATTAAATAGAATCCCTTGGCAGGTGACATCCAAGTCAATGAAACAAATGTCCAGCTAACATGAGCCATTTTATCTTCTCTTTATCCTGTGCAGTCTACTGGGCCTAGCATATTCAATGTACCTATAAACATGGATATGACTTAACTTACACAAGAAAAAAGAAGAATTTAAAAAAAGAAAAGTAATGCAATGTGAAGATGATGTGCCCAGTTCCCAGGCTGTGACTCATGTTTTTCTTTCTTTCTAATCAAGAACACTCAAGTTAGTTCAAAAATTTTTTCTTCTCTAAAAATAAACTTGGTAAATCTCAAATTCTTTACTTTATTAAATTTATGTTCTATAAAAAACCAAATGTATCTGGAAACTTTCCTAGGCAACAGCCTATGGGAAAGAGGGATAGTTAGGCTGGTGTAAGGTTTAACTGCAGTTAATCACTGCGATACAGAAACACTTTCACTGGATATGTGACATTTACCACTTGCAATTTCTCTTCCAAAAGTCAACTGTGCCCCAAGGGCAACAAGCTAGTGAGCAGACAGGTTGTGGGGAACTTCTCCCAGAGTGCTAAATTCATCATTTTGCAGGATAAAACACCAAGCTAGAGAAGGGTCACAAATCTAAGGGTTACAGGTGTAAGGACCTGATCTAAGAGGCTTTCAGCTGCAGTAGCAATACTTAATGTTTCAGGGCTCTCCTTCCAACTAGCAAGCTGGAAACAGAGGCCAGTGTTGGAGGGAAGCAATTTCAGAGGGTTGGTACAGGAAATGGTATCACATTTTCACTAGTCAATTCACCAGCTTTTCGTCTTTACGAAAGATTCACTAGACAACAACGTTTTTTTAATCAAATGTTAAACAAGAAGTTAATCCAAAAAAGCACTTAGAATGCCTAGGTTGTTAAATGTTGTCACTTTCTATACAAAATCTCCTCCACCTTTAAAACAGATGAATACCATTTTAAAATGGTAATATAAATAAATGTTAGTCAACATTCTTCACTTTATCAAGATTCCAGCCTTTGTTAAAAACCCCAAAACAAAAAAGCTGTACATATCTCATCCATGCATACAAAGAATAGTGTAAGAATAAAAGAATAAAAAGGTTGGGGTTTAGAACTCCAAACACCTTCTTCCTTACAGAAGAAAACAAAACCACAAACAACTGGCCCCTCAGCTAGAAAGGCTGAGATATCATCATTCACAGTTCCTGACTTGGATCTCTCTAATGACTCACATTTGGTTCATGGAGTTACAGGGTGCCAAAGTACAGCAAAAGTTTCCTTCCCCTCTTATATCCCAAAAATACAGGAGAGACGGCAATTGCATTTGTCCACTGTCACTCGAAAGAAGACACCTTAATGCCTATCAATCAATCACATGTGTTTTAGAATGACACATTCCCGGTAGGTGCTGTGACGTGGGATGAATCCTCATTCAGCAAAAGGACAGGCCATGCATCCTGTGCTGGATGTGCTCCAGGGGTCCTGCCAAGGCCTGTGTGGCCTCAAAGTCACACCGTGAGGCAGTCTGTAAGGTGCCTTGGTACTGAGGCCACAAGCACTGGAAGCCTGGTCTCCTCAGCAGCTGGAAACCAAGCAGGTTTCTCAATGGGGACTTTTCCACAACAGATGCCACCTGGTGGAATTGGCATTTTCTCGTGAGGCATTTATTTTGTTCAGAGATTCCCAGCCAGCTCTAATCATAAAGAATGAATGCAGTGACAGTGGAAAATTATACTGACCATGAGACAAGATTCACCTTGCCTAACCTCTGCCATCTAAATCTTAGTCTTGTCTTGGCCAGTCATCTAGGTAACCTCTACAATAAACGGTGACAGGCACTTTATCCCACCTATTTTAGAAGAGAAGGAAGGACATGCCTGTCCTTCTCTACCAGTGCTGAAAAGATCTTAAAGCCTTTGCTCAGACAACTTACCAAAGCTATAATTCACCAAAACAAATCCCACTTATGATGCCAACTCTTATGTCACTGCTAGAAACCAGGTAGTTCCATCCTAAACAGAAAGTTCATTTTCTATTTCATACTATCCTGTACAATAGCTGTTTTTTTCATTCTGAAATAATTCCATGAAATGGTTTCATTTTGTAGCAATCTTCTTGCCTGTGTTCAGAGGTCTGCTATTACAGGCAGTGAAGGATCTCCTGCATGGATGAGGAACTCCTAACACAAATTTTCCCCTCCACACATGATATCGTCACGTACAATAAGCTCTTTTTCAGAAAACTTTGTACACTGGTGTTGTCTTGGTGTCTTGACAATTTGATTCCTAGCCCAGTGCTTTTAGAACATCTAGTTCCTGGTAAATACTAAGATATGGAATGATGTTATTGCCCAGGAATTAAAGTTAATTGAAAATAGTACTGCAATGGTAGAAACCAATTTGATGTTGCTTAGTTTTTCCTCTAACGAAGACAAACAGGAAGGATGATCTAGCCCCATATCTAGTGTTTGACTTTGAACTTCATGGAGCTGCAACCTTCACTCTTTGAGGAGACTGTATAAGCAAAAAGATCAAATTCTGAACTTTGAGTAATTTCTTACATAGCTTACATAGTACATCAAAACCAAATGAAAACATCAGTCATTAATTAAAAAAAGCAAGCTATAAAAACAACTTTACTGCAGATATCTGTTAAGTGACATAGACAACCCGTATTTACAGGTTCCCCTGTTTATGGCTAAAAGAGGCATCTCTAAATATTATCTCCCTCAGTTCTGGAGCCATCAATGTCTCACAAGAAAAATAAAAAGTGTATGAATGACTGTCTGCAAGAGAAAAGGCACCGTCCTTCCATTCCTATGGAAGAACTCCTGAAGGACTCTCAGGAGTTTCTCAGAATCCATTTCTAAATGGGCCTACATATAAATTAAAAGGGACTTTGCAAACATCTCTACCCAAATCATTTTGACAGTGTAAACCAGTTATATCAGTTGCAGCAAAAGATGCTTTTGTTATTCCCAACATCACCTTATTGAAACTTCTGCAAACACCCCTGAGGTACACCAGCTGTAATTGTCATGTTATACTCTGATACTGTGGAAAGAAAACTGAAGATGCTTATGCTAGTTTGGCTCATCAATGCAAACCCTGACATTTCCTTTCCAGTAGAAAGTCTGGACTCTTGGCAGTACTTTCTCAAATAAGCACATATTTGATTGCAGTGGGATCCTTCCAAGAAGGCTGGTGGATTCACTCCTGCAGCTGCAGCGCTCTGCTCTGTCTGTTCACTGTTACCCACCCACAATTGTTTCTCAAAGTCTGCTAGAAAGTACCATATTTCTTCTTATTCTTGTCAGCTCTTGCTGGCTCAGCATCATCTAACACTTGCACTTTCCTCTCCAGCATTTTATAGCCCCCAGGTTCCACGATAAAATCTAGAGAAATCTAGACTGCCTTCAGACACTGCTGCTCAGGGTGCAGTTCAGGCTGTTTTCAAATAACAGTCCTCCCCATACAGCCTCATGGATCCTCCAGCTGAACACCTCAGCTTCCTCTCAGGCAAAAATGAAAAGATCATAAACCAGAGATGAACAGACCATAATCCAGGAACTGTCAGGTGAATCACTTCCTCATGATCAATTAACGGTGGGACTCAATGATTTTAAGGGTCTTTTCCAACCTAAATGATCTATGATCCTATGATTTCCTTCACTCTTTGGGGTTAGCCACTCAGCAGCAGCAGCTCCTCTTCATCTCTCCATCAATCCAAGCAACAAGTTTCTCTTCTCCCTCCAGCTGGTGACAACAATGACAAGGACTCCTCTTCCCTCAGAGCACGGCAGAGATGTGTGAAAGGATCGGTACCCCTTCTCCTGCTTGGGAACCCTCTTGAGGCTCTGTTTGTGTTCTTCACTGGCTTGTAGAGAAGCTGCAACACACCCCAAGTCTCCCCACTCTGTTCTGGCACTCTAAATCACTGTAATCACTGTAAAGCGCTGCAGCCTCCAGTGGTACGTGCTCACAGGGAGCCTGAACACCTCTCCACTGCACAGCAATGACTCTGCTCGAACCACTCACAGTACTAACCCCGCAGCACAAACAAGCCTTTCACCACCAGCCCACGGGCTATGAATTATTCACTGGTAATCCTGAATAAAATTCAAGTCAAGAATCTTGCATTTATTCACAGACAATCTGCGAGCCACAAAAAGGCAAAATCTACTCAATACTTCACTTGTTTTTAAGTAAACCTGAGTTAACTTGGTAGTCCTGACAACAGATAATTCCACTTAGGAAAATTAGCCAGCAGAGATTTCCATGGTATTGTGCAGTGGCTGCTTCTGATACTCAAACTAATTTGTGTCTTTCTACATGACAGAGCAATGGAGACAAACCTAAGTGGGCATATCGCTCTGCTTACTCCTTAGTATCCAGATCTAAGATTCAAACAGCGGGATCCTAGCTCTCTCTTCCTGCTTTGTAAGAAGGCAGTCCAAATCACAATTCACTCCTCAGAGTGCCACTCCTTTGGGAAAAACAACTTATCAGACTCTAAGTCCCTTCATCAATATGTCCTGCAGTACCGCTGCAGTAAAGTGGAAATAATTAGTCAAATCCCCACACCTTTAATCTCTATATTTTACTCTAGCAAACTTCTTCTAGACTGATTCAGTGGGAAACTTGCCTGTATGAATAAAAAAAAGTTAGATTTGGCTTGCTGGCAATTCATAAATTATCTGGACTTCAGTAAAACATTTTATCCAATGTTTTGTGAAGTATTTCTGGGAAAATTATTCACATTTGCTCAGATCTGGACATGTCACATGAAGAGAAAACTGGCTGCAGCCACATCAGCAAAGGACAGTGATGCTAAACAGCAATGCACTGTGTTAGAAGAATTAGCTGTCTGGGGGAGACCTGTATCAGACTCTGCTGCTTATGGAGGACAGGGATAACGGTGTCACTCTAACACACATCTCACATGAGATGATAAATTAGTTTTCTTTTATCACTGTATATTCATCAAAGCAAAACACTTTTGAAGAGACCTTTTGACTTTGATGCCTGGTTTCTGCCTGGTCTCTTGCCAATGGGTAGGACAGATGGCAAGGTCCAAAGTAGTCCTGCCATAAACGAATCTCAAGACTTCTGAGGGTGCACAGTTCTGAGGTGGCCCCTCCATTTGAAGATGAGGATATACTTGGTTATTTTAATCTGACCCTTCACTACCACAAACAGATGCATGCAGATGTTCTTGTTCTTAAACCCCAACTCTTTCCAGCTCCACTCTTCTACCAGGAAGATCTCTTCCACTGCCTCTCAGCTTAGCCTTCTCTGCTGCTGTGATCCTCTGCCCCCTCCCATCTGCCGTTCTCCCTTGCCCCAAATGCCTTCCTGTTGCTCCCAATCCTCCTTTGCTTGCCAGTTCCTTCCTCTGTTCCCTGGACGCAAATTCCCCTGTAATCCAGCTGCTGGCAGAGAATCAGCCACGGGAAGATTTACTACCTGGGGAGCTTTGCCCACAGAGGGGTGGGAACCAAGCAAAATTTCTCTGAAAGACTGCATCTATCCCATCACCTTAGTGTGGCAAATCAGACAAACCCATTTGCAACTCCTTTAAAATAGCTATTTCCCCAGGATCCAACCAGAAGGCTAAGGGTTAAGAAGCATGGTGACATTAATTGCTGTCTGGTCACTTATATAGTGCTCCTTGGCATCTTGCAGGCTGTATATACAAAATCACCTCTCACACCAGTGGAATGCAACCATCGCCAGGCTGAAGTGCAGCAGCTGTTTGTCATCTCCCAGTGCAAGGGAACAAAACTGGACCAGAAGCAAGGAAGTACATAATGTCCCACTGAGGGAGCAGAGGATACAGAGGCTATTTTCTCCCACAAGGATGCAAATTGGCAAAAGGTGAACAGATCCAACCCCACCACTTAATTATCCAGCTAATCCTCTTTTCCTGCCACTTGGCCTTTGCTGCCCTAATGCACAGAGAAGGAGATTATGCACTCCTCATCCACAGAAGAAATCACTGTTCTCCCTTTTTTCTCCCTAAGGGCTCCCCTTCCTCTCTGTTTAGACTTACCTTCCCCTTGAAGAGCTCCGCTGCTGCCCGATATCCACGCATTCGCTCGGGGTGCTTTGGGGACATCTTGTCTGTAATCAGGAGGAGGTGAAGCTGGAGCGAACTCTGCATCACACCTATTGCTGTCTGCCGAAAACACGGCCACCACAGACAGAGAGAGAAACACACACAGACAAGGAGATTGAGAACATTCAATCTGCATTGGATGCACTGCCAGAGGGACATCAATCCTCAAGTCTCAGCTGAGATTTCTTTGCAAATCAGCCTCACAAGCAGGACAGCTTTCTTTAAAGCAGGAGGGATCCAATCTGGGTTCTTTGTGGAAGCGCTTAACCTCCTGGCTTTGCTTATTCCCGAGACAAGACTCTGAAGACCACAAGGGTTCATCACTGGCTTCAGGATAGTCAGTGACTAGGCAGGGGGACTGCCCGGATACAGCAAGCTGAAGTCTAGAGGGGCAAGCAAGTGGAGAGGGAAGGCCAGCAAACGCTGAGCATAAGGGGGCCCTGAATCACTGAGGTCCAGCACCCGGCCGAAACGGGAGCAAGAAAGTGGGAAGTATTTGTGGTGTCAGGGTTGGTGTCTCCCCTTATTTCTTTTCTTTAGCATTAGGCTGTGTGTAGGATGGGGATGAGTCCAGAGTTTCAGCAACCCTAGGGCCCTGGGCATTCCAGAGTGCTGAGTGTTAAAATTGCCTCTACAGTCCCACAGTGGGAGAAGACCTGGAGCCGGCTGTCCCTCGTCCCTTGGGCAAGGGCCAAGCGGGCAGCACACACAGGCCTTCTGTGAGGAGACAGGGCTGGCACTGCCCAAGAAGCTGCCGCACCATCTCCAGGCACTCACTCACTCGCTCACTCACTCGTCATCTCGCTTCTCCTTCCGCCCGCTTCCCACAGCCCCGCAGCCTCTCCCTCAAACTAAACAGCAGCCGGGCCAGACCTGCTGCCTCCCCCGTGCCACTGAAACCACGGAGGCACAGACTGTGCAGCTCCCCGCCAGCGGGAGAAGAAAGTTTCCACATGCTCCAGGAGTAATAAGGGAGGGGTCAGGGAGTGCACGCCGGCAAGGGCCATACACTGCAAAGCATCTAGTTTTTGGCAGCTGGGACTCTGCCATTAGCTGAATGATTAAAAGACATTTTGTATCCCTTCACTTCTCTGGTGGTGTGCAGATGGGGCAGGGGAGAGTAGAGGGGATGCAAACCAAGGCTGGAGAGCATTAGAAGACCTCACGGGAGAGGACGGGGCTGAAGGTGAGGGTGAAGCCGGCCAGTGCCAAGGGCCACAAGAAGGCTGGGCCGAGAGCGGGCAGGGCTGGAGCAGCAGTTCCTCCGGCAGCTCCACACAAAGGTGTGCCTGTCCACGCAACCTTGTGCAAGAGCAATCAGCAGAGCTCATTAACATGGCCAGGTCACATCTGGCTCTCCTGGAAAGCCCACAGGGTAAGCATTGCCTAAAAATGCCTAATGTATGTGGGAGAAACAGTAAGGGCCCCAGGATGGGGAAAGAAACTCTTGGCAGCACTCAGTGTGACCCGTGTGACCCCAGCCTCTGCTGACTGGCAGCATTCTTAGATGTAAACAGCATATGCACCGGGAATAAATATTTATGAAAAAACAAGCTAGTTAGCAGAGCTGGGAGGGCTTTGGGCTGGAGACTGCAGGAGGCACTGTTAATTGCAGCACCTTGATGGGACTCCAGAGTGTCTGGAAAAAAACCTGGAACAACACATGTACTGCCAGTCAGAGTGGAGGGGACCGGCTGAACTGCTCAGGACTTCTCGGTCAGGGAGACAGCCTGGGTGCCAAATAGGACGCCATGGAGCAAGAGTCCAAAGCATCAGCAGAAACACATGAAGAAAGAATCATGATCTAACGAATTGCCAAAAGATGCAGTGGAGGCTCCAGGGGTTCAGAAGGCCTCGGCGATTATAAAGCTAACAAGAACATCCCCACTGACGTGATCTGGGTTTTCTCAAAAGGCTGTGAGGACAGTGGGGCAGGATATAGCTTTTCTGTCCCCAGAAATATTCTGTGATTTTGAAATGCATTTTTCACATCCCTTATCAAGATGAAAAAACAAGTCCACTTCTTTTTTTAAAAAAAAAAAAAAAAACACACCACACAGAATTTCTACAGTATTTCATTCTGGAAACAAAATGTTGCATTTCCAAAACAAAATGCTCTCTCTACTGGTGGGCTGCACCTGAACTGGGGAATGAGTCAGCCCTCTTTGCTGATCCTTGGCATCGGCTTGAAAAGGTATAGCTTTGAAACAGGTTGGGCCATTCTCCTTTGATTAAATTGAGCCTGGTCAGCACTGTTGTAGCTATCCAGAAGTCCGCAAAAGACTCCATCAGCAATGATAAAGTCTCAGCCTTGCGGCCATGGGGGCTTCTAAGACCTATTGACTCCACAGCAATGAGCCCAGTGAACTGCTGAGATTTCAGAGAGCCTAAATCCTTGGTCACCCTCTATAGCAGGGAGGAGCACTGGGACCCTGCCACTGCCAGTCAGATGGGTGAGCTAATGAAGATGGCCAACATGGAAGCATCCTATGTCTGGTATTTTTCTTTTGTTGAACTGATGAATTCTGGAGTAAGGGATGGAAGGGATGGGAAAAATTTTGCTTGGGAAGTTTCCAACCAGCTCTGGAATATGCCTTCAAATAGCCGGGCTTACGTCAAGCCCTATGTGCTGGGTGATGAGGAAAAGCCTGCCTTCTGGGAGTAGGTCACTCAAGTTTCCATGTTTCTCAAAGCTTCTCAGCCAAAGAGAGGGGATCCTGGCTGAGCAGGGTCTGCAGGCATGGCACAACATGGCAAATGCCCATGGGAGGAAACAGCACTGCCGGAGTGGTAAGAAGGAGTGGTAAGAAATGGAGCTCTCTGGCCACCAACACCCCAAAGTTACTGGAAAGCTAAAGGAACTGCCATGCCTCCCTTCCTCTCCCCACCCCACTCGCATGCCCCAGCACAGCATCTGCTTCCAGTCCCCGAATGGAGTAGCAGCGAAGAGCTGCATGGCTTCCCCAACCCCATCCACACTGTTGCCTCAACCATCACACACATCTTGCACCCAAGCATGCAAACTCTTGGGCCAGAGGATGCCCATGAGAAGGAGGCCAAGTGCCAGGGTGAGGGCTGTGGGGAACTGGTAATTACCACAGGGTTGTACTCTGTCACCAGGCGGAGCTCGTTCATCCGAATGAAACGAGTCATCTTCTCAGCATCAACATCTTTGCTGTTCATATCCAGATCCCTACGGTCATTGTCTGCCTGAAGACACACAAAGACACCTACAGTCACAGCTGTCCTCTCCTCTCAGCGCCCCCTCCAGAGGCACTGATGGCACTCACTCACAGAGACACCCACCCCCTGGGACACCACCATCCTCTCCCCCCCACCACATAATCATCACTTCTGGAGGTCCAGAACCTACAGAGACCGGCCTGCACTTCAAGATAAGGATCCTCCTTCAGTCTCCCAAGGACAAGGCAAACTCATGGCATAACAGAAATCACTGAGGACTCCAGACATCCCTACAATATCAGCTCCTGATGCACTGGAGACAGGGAGGATTAACTGATAAACTATTCTAGTCACTGTAGGGAGAGATCATTAAATAGCCTAACTCCTCGCATCGATTTTGGCTTTACATCCCTTTTCAAAATCTTCATCTGCTTATTCTATTTCTTCTACAAGTAATAAACATTGGCACGGGTCTGTATGGATTTCCTGGAAACATTGTGCAAGCAGGAAATCTCTCCAATAAAAAGAGGATTTTTTTTCCAGTACAGCAGAAAAAAAAAGAAAAAAAAAATCAAGCCCAGCACATTTTAGCTTTAGAGGAAAATCCATCCTTCCACACACCTCCCCACACTCCACCCCCCTACCCAAACAATGTGATTTTGTGGAGGTTTTTGTGACCCGGCAAAGAGAAATAAAGCAGGCAACCATTGAATGATAGCTAAACCACCCAAAGGGGCAGAGTTGGTGTGCAGTACCACCGCAGGACGTGACTGAGTTGAGCCATGGGGATCTGGGCTGTGACACACAATAGTTTGGGATTTGAAGACCTTTGATACATGTGTTCAATGAGGTTCTTGGGGCTGAAGGAAGGTCCACGTGCACACCCCAGATTTTATTCTCTGCATCTGTACGACCTCTGAAAGTGCTTGTGTTAGTTTTTCCAGTGGTGTGCAGACATCTAAAGCCCTTTTTGCTGTTCTGTGGTCATTGGCAAGGTCTTTGATCTGGTAGGGGGCCACAAGCGCCCTGTCTGGTGCTTTTCAAACTGTGCGGCCTGATTCCTCTCACAGATTTTCCTCCTGCATAAAATGAAAGGGCAGCTCTACTCAAGTAAATGAGATCAGGCCAGTGCAACACCTGGGCAAGTGAGATCAGGCAGGCCTTGGGAACCAATCTAAAGCACCCCGGCCTCCACAGAAAGTCTTCTCTTGACTTTCATGGGCTTCTGGAAACACCTGATTTCCATTTTGGGATAATAACATCTTAAATCTGTGCTCAACATTTATGATTTTAAGAAAATAAGGCTGGAAAATAGCCTGCATCTCATAGTTGAAGTTCTAGTCAAAATGTCTTTATCACTCCATATGATTAGCTTGTTAGCATCTGTTAATTATGTTCTTTTTAGGTCTGTCAGGCCAGATTCCTCACTAGAATAAATCCGTTTCTCCCCACTATATGCAAAGAAGCCTCACCAGTTGACAGCAGCCCCTCCTACTACTGTAATTACGGTTTAAACTTCTAAGCATTGTAAGTGTTTCATACTCTGCAAAAGCAATGAAAAAATGACTTTATGCCTCTGATTCACTGCTATCCTGGTCACGCATCTTTGTATTCTTCATGAGTATTCCAAGTTCCTGTCTCAGTTCTTTTCTCTTTTCCTTTCTATCTCTGACCCCTTACTCCTACACAGTATTCAGCACAGAATAAAAGGAAAAATAATGTCTCTGAATAACTTAATTTAAGAAAAACTGACAATTAGACAAGTGAATTGTCAACTACATTTGAACCTGACTAGTGTACTAGTTTCTTCTTCTGTTTTTTTTTTCCTACTAAACAAAAGTTCAGCTGCAAAAACTGGACTGTGAACAAAGAATATTCAGTATAATCCAAATTCCAACAATCCAGACACTTCTTTTATCAAACACCCTCCCAATGCAGTCATCCTCACTATCTGCCACAGTGCAAAAACAAATATTTTTGGAAGAAAACCACCATGACTATCTATCTGCCACAGTGCAAAAACAAAGGATCTTTTCAATATTTTTGGAAGAAAACCACCATGACTAAGAACCAAAACTGAGATGGGTGTTGCTTCAGATTGCAACATCTGCACATAGCAAATAAAAGGTTAAATAAAAGGACCTGCCTACCTATTGCTCACTCTTAGCTCATTCTCTTTGAATTATTTGGATAATGCCAGTGGTAAACACAGTGCAGGAAATTATGAGAAAGAAAGGGGAACAAACTGGCTTTGTCCAATCTTTGTACAACCCGGACCTAGAACTTGGCCAAGCTGCCACATTTAGTTTTCCTAGTACACGTAGTGTGTCCCCGTTCCTCACCCCCACCCCGTGTGCTCTGGTGACACAACATTTCACGGGCTTTTAGGACATCTTGTGCTACCGGGGGCCTCTCTCCTCCTCAGATACACCTCTCTCTCCAGTTTTCAAGTGCCACACTTGTGTGAGAAGGGGCAACACGAGGAGATTGATATAACCAGTAGAATACTTGCTCTTAGCTTTTGTTGGTACTCTTGAAGCAAGTACACGGCCCCTCCCAATATTGTCTCCTTAAATTTCAGCAAACATAGCTTCAAATTCAGTGAGGCACCAGCATTTACAGCTGGATTCAACAAAGATTTGAACTTGCACAGTATCCATCCCTAAGAAACTGCAAAGTAACATTTTTAACGGGCCTATGCCCAAAGCATATTTAGAGAATAACTCTGCAAACCACGGTCTAAGAGACAGATGAGAGCGTTTGGGATTTCTTTTGGTGACAGAGCATCTGTAACTGCAGAGACCCAGTCTGGATCTGGTTTCAGTCACGACGGAAAAGTTGTGCACCCAGGGAGACAGCTTTGCCTGCCTGAAGTGACACTTGGCAGGATTTGATATCAAGCCTGCTGTGTTGATCCGTTGTAAAATGGCCTCTAGATGCTTTTCATATGTCTCAGGAGCCTTGCCAAACCCATGGAAACCCCCATCCAAGTAACACTGAACTCCAGGCAGGTCACTTAGAAATACAGATATTGTCCTTTGCAAAGCACTGGGTGCTGGATCATATCCACAAGAGATCTTAAAATGGAGAATCTCATCAGGTGTAATACATGTTGCACGTCTTAGTGATGGGCGCTCTGCAAGGGAAAAGCAAAAGACCTCTTTGGGGCAGGAAGCTCTGCAGATGTGCTTTTAGGTGGACAGGCAGAGTGACTGTCAATGACAAGCCTTTTTTTGGCTTGCCCTAAGGAGAGATGAGCAGCTTTAATCTTCTTCTTTATGACTGCTACCCGGAGATTTCATTTCTTCTGTAGCGTGACTGCGGGCAGCTTTTAAGCGCCTGCCCTAGAGCCTCTCTCACCAAAACCAGCGGGCAGGGGAACTCCTCAAGCAGAGCGTTAATTTTGTAGATACCGCTTTTTGCACGGCATCGTGTTTCCCCGGGAGGGAGCCG
>NW_009225904.1:0-9866 GCF_000690835.1 Fulmarus glacialis
TCCTGCTCACCGCCCCTGTCTTCCAACTCTTGACAGGTTCAGTAGTGCTAGAAGGCAATAGCAGCCTGAGGAGACACCACTGGGAAGCCTGCTGAAGCATTCATCCAGAAAAAAATAATTTCTTCCAGGAAAAAAAATCTCCTTTTATTTTGAGAGTGTGTATTTTGTTGTCATTCCAGCCTGTGATTTGATAATGCAACTAAATCTATGGACAACATGCCAGATTTTTATAAAGATGTATTCAAAATGAAAGAGGACATGAAACACTGCTATCCAGCAATCCTGTATACCATCAAAAAAGTCAGAAATAAACAAGTTCCAGCAAGTCAGAACCTGTGTCTTGGGCACACTGGGTATTTGTTTCATAGTGACCCAGGAGAAAATTCTTAGGAAGGAAAGATTATTTTAATTAAAATAGTCACGATTACTCTTTGGAATGCTGCCTTGACTTATGGGGCCTATGATATTTTACCAAATACAATACCATCTCCTAAATACTGAAATGCCGTGTTATCCCATGTCTATTAACTGCATTGCAAGTTTCCCCAGATAACTGAAGTCTTGATTATCTGGAAGACAGACTGTCTCATCAATTTTTAGCCTTGTTACAGATACCAAGACTTGAGCAAAGAAAAAAAAAATGCATTGTGCTTTCGGAAAGGTTAGAGTAAGTTTTCTCTTGATTAGAAGCAAGTGCCTCTCTGTTAAGTCTGGGTTCAACAGGGAAGTACATCCAAGACTCCATCACATCCAGCTCTGCAAACCGCTGTCTTGGATTTTACACACAGACACAGAATAAGATGAGAACACGAGTGTGTCCAAAAAAGGTACAGGGTCAAAAAGTTACGGAAAGTATCATGCAGTTTACTTTTACTAGCCTTGTGGTTTGATTAAATAAGGTTTCAATACTCACCCATTTGAGATGCTTATTTCCTTATTTTGAAGGAAAAGGAAAGAAAAACAAAACAGAAAAAATAAGTCTTGAGACAGTGAAGATGTTTTCTT
Source organism: Fulmarus glacialis (assembly GCF_000690835.1). Classification (NCBI taxonomy): domain Eukaryota; kingdom Metazoa; phylum Chordata; class Aves; order Procellariiformes; family Procellariidae; genus Fulmarus; species Fulmarus glacialis. The sequence goes on from NW_009225904.1 coordinate 1,006, forward strand.
CAAGGCTGCAGGAACAGGCAGTTAAAGGCTAGGCTCTGGTTTCCAGAACCTAAGCAACTATGCCTATTTCTACTAAATATACTCCCCATTATACTACCATAAATCCAGAGTAACTCAATCGATTGCAGTTGTAAGCTAATGTAAGTGAGGTCAGATGTGTGACCAATAGGTCTCCAAACAATCCTTTACCTGAAAAGTAATGAAATAATTTTGTAAATTGTTCCCATTCGATTCTGGATCAATTGAACAAAGCCACTTAGTACTGTTTATGTATTTTTTGATCAGGGAAAACTGGAATGAGGTAACCCATTTGGAGGTTTCTATTCCTAAAGACCTTAAAATAATAATTTTGTAAGCACCATCACTAGTAACCTCTATACAGGAAAAGTCTATGGAGTAGGTCTTCTCACAAATTCAGTTTTGATTTATTGTACCATAATAGTTACGCCTTGTTAGAAGGACTTTTACAAGGAAAATAATTTATTTTCAAGGCATCCCATCATTGACCCATAAGTCACACTACCTTACAAAGTTTGTGATTAGTGTGTTTCAAGAGATGTGGAAAAGTGGTCAGAGGGAGTTGCGAGTGATACAGCCTATTAACACAATTCTATTTTTATGATTCAAGAGTTGCCATTGATGCACTAGAATATTGAATATCATTGTTATATTTACATAGTTAAAGATATAAGCAATAGTTGCTAAGTCTTTAATTCATATAGCATAAACTTTAATGGAAATGTTTAAGCCCTGTACACACTTTGCCAGGATCTAGATATGAAATTGAATTACGTTCATAAAATTGATCAATCTAATTGCTCCCTGAGAGGTTCACCTGAGAAGCTGCCTCTACTTACCACTTTTAGCATTGTCTTTAAGGGCTTTTGATTTAAGACTGGTTGGAATAGACAAAAATGTATTTAAGATCCCACAGGGTTATACATTGTTTTAAATCAGAAATGTGTCAAACACTTGCAATCCCTCGATCCTATCATTTTATACTTCATAAGGGATCCCTTTTGAGAAGGGTTTATGTGTCCCGACATATTTGGAAGCGTTCTTTGACAGAACAAATTCTTTGAGGACATAAATCAACACTGCAGCTGCTCCCCTAAACGCTGTCAGTGATAATAGCATCAGAAACTGGCTTAAATAAGTCCTGTTGAGAGACAGTATGTCCATTTCTACATTCAAAACACACACAAATTATCGGAGAAACCTTTATTCCAAGTGTGGGGAACAGACAACGAGGAAGTATAATAATGCTTTTCAGCACACAGGAGCCCAGCTCAGGAGCTTTCCCAGAGCAAAACTCCTCTTGCTTTGTGTAAACCTGAGCGTGATTCTTTGAATAATGTAAGCATAAAACCCTAACATATTCTAGAGTGGTATGAATAAAACCTAACTGTGATTTCACCCAAGAATGGATAGGACAAACATATCCATTTGCTCCAAAACCAGTAATCTGTAGTACAGCAAAAAAAGACAAAGAATTTTACACAAAAGTGATAAATGTGTAACTTGGGATTTCCAGATGACAGTTTGTTTTGGCTCCCTCTCGCTGTACTGTTTTTGGCTTTTCTGAAAAGGGTTGCAAGAATGTAGCAGTGATTTATGCTTATTTACTTTGCAGGTGAAAAATGTTGAAACCTAAACAGACGACACTAGACCAGGGCTAAGTTTATTCTCTTTAGTTTCATAGTAGAGCTCACTGCTACGTTAGTTTCAGTGTGAATCAATTTTTCAGCTTTTTCTCAATACTGTTGGCAACTACACCACCACTATCATAGCTAACACACACTTGGCCATTACCCATCAGCTTTATTTTTCTTTTTACCTTGTGTGATCCTATTTACACAAGAAGCAAAGATTTGGGGGGAAAATTCTGCTCTGATTTATATCGATGTGAGCTAATTTATATGATGTATTACCACATTCCCTCATATTTCTATTTACTTTGTCAGAGTATTATAGACATAATGGATAATAAAATACATTATTATCATAAACTTTTAAATATCAAAATCTGAACATCAACCGCAGCTAAGGAATACAGGTCCTGTGATCTCTGTGCTGGGTTCTGCCTATGACAAATAGGTTTACAGGATATGTTTGGCTTTCTGCTCACACAGCTACCTAGGAAGGGTTGGACATGTTGCACATGGACCATGAAGTTGATTTGCATTGCACTTTAGATACAGCTTTGAATTTTCTCCATGCCCCTACAGTGATTGACCTCAGTATGCCGCATCACTGATATGGTCCATTGTGAAACAGCTGTGCGAACGGGACTGCTAAGCCCTTTAGTCCCCTTTCTATCACTCTCCCCCTCAGTTAGCAATGGGTAGCAAAATGCCCATACCCACACCATGCACCACAGCGGCTGCTCCAGCCCCTTCTCCCATCCTCTCCTCTCTCAGCAGATAGCTGTTTACCTCTGAGAAGTATTCATGCCCAAGGCTGATTGCCTCTGCACTAGAAGTAATTTTGCTTGTGTTAAGGAACCTGCTCTGCTCTTCTAAGATAAAAAACAAGCATCAAATATACTTTTGCAAAAAATGCCTGTGATCTGTGCAATATTTATAGCACAGACAACCTAGCTGTAAGATTTAGGATAAAAAAAGAAAAAAAAAAAAGAATTTTTACAGATAAAATATCCTTTACACCTTTATTTGTTTAGTATTTATCAGAATATATGAAGTCAGGAGGATGAAACAGATTGTTATCTTAGCTATGATGTATGCTTTAGGCTCAGCATTGGCAAGTTGATAAAATAGTTATTTCTGAATGCATGGACTATCCAAATTCTACCTTATGCCTTCAGGGTCACAAACCAAATGCGCATTTGTTACCCAAATGGAGATTCATTATTCTGACTGAAACAAACAGGATTACTTGTTTATCAATTCAAAAGTAATCTGTTTTTTTATTTACCAATATATTACATTGCTGAGCAAAGAATTATCTTTCCATTGTTTATACGCCTCACTATTTAAGAGGATTATTATTGTAGAATAATCATCTTGCTTTAATTACCGAGAGAAGAACCACATCATTTTATTAATTTTAGGATTTATGCCAAGTTGGAAACAGAATGTAAAACACAGAATCAGTCAGTAGCTGACAGCAGCTTTGTTAACACTTCTACAAAATCTTTATTGGGGAAAAAAAAAAACAACACTACAGGCAGATGATGAATATATATATTTTTTTAAATAACTCAAGCAGTCTCAGCAAACAGTATGAACACATATTCTTGTACTGTACATACCTGAGGCACGAAATGCATACACATCTTTTCTTGATTACTAAGAAGCCAAAGTGAAAAAATATTTCAGTGGATTAGTGGCAGGGGTAGCGCGGCAGCCTGCGTTGCCCAGAGCAGAAGGCAGGAGCACAGCCAGCCCACACGCAGCAGCCGAGTCAATCTTTGCCAGTTTCAGACTCCAGAAGGAGCAGACCAACTTCAGTAGCCCTCAAGAAACAGCCATGATTAAGTTGATGCTGATTGCCAGCACCTGCCAAAGCAGTTAAGCAAATACACTTGTTTTACTAATCCTTCAACTTATCTTTTTCAGGTGGTGGTTGCATTATCTAGGAAATGCGGGTCTCATCCTACACCTGACTCAGCTCAGGAGACCATCTTCTCCTCTGGTACATTCAGATTGGTGCAGTGTCCTGTTTGATACATCTGCATCACCAGGATCAACAGTGACCAAAAGCAAACTCTAAACAACAGGGACTACAGTTAACATGCATATTTATTCAACTGCTAACCAAATAAGTCTCTATTACTATTGCTTTTAAAAAGAATAAATATTACCATCTACAAGCAGAAATCAAGCTACCAACTCAAATGACAGCATCCTATTATATTCCTTTAAAAATTTAAAAAGTAATGGGCATAAAGACTTGGAACCTTGAAACAAACATAATTTTTTCCCCATTGTTCTTTCTTGGCCCAGTTATATTATCTAAGTCTTCCTCAATCTTTAGGTGTTTGGAAGGGTATGTAGAATTCAGGATTGATGTGTGTCTTTCTCTCTGTTTCATAAAATATTATAGATAACCTGCAAAAGACAGCATTTCAGTGTCTTACTGCATCTTAGCAGCTCCATTTCTGCTGGCTGACTGAGGAATTGATACAGCTGCACCTATCTTCAAAAAGAAAGGCATTTAAAAACCAATATTTTTTTAATCCCTATTTAGAGTCACCTTCTGAATGTCGTCTTCACCTGTTGTATTATATACACACAGGAAGGATCTTTTAGGACAGAGACAAAACCGCTCACTTTTTTTTTTATGTTTGGCTTCAGCTCAAACTCTGTCAGCCTCAAGAAGTCCATCAAGCAGGGCTGGACTATCTCAGGTTTAAAAGGCAAACCGCTTAAAAGAGGTCGGCACTAGCTGCTGTAGGCTTTTCTTTTTAAGTCATTTATGCCCTCCCCAAACCTCCAGTTCTCTTTTAAAATTCACAACAAATTAATTAAATTAGAAGCAACAAGATCTTTTTTCTACATAAAAATAAACTATCCTTTAAAATATGAGAAATAGTGGTGGTGTGCAGTTACATCCCATAACCACCTCCAAAACACTGAGTCTTCTACCTGTTTTTTCAGAGCCATAGAATATGTACTTTTAGCTAAACATGAAAACATTATTTAGTTTAGTATTTGAAAATGTTAAGAGAAATTTTTATCTCACACTCACAAAATTAAGAATTGAAAAGGATTTTTGTTTCATAAAATTAGGATGTTTTTAATTCCCTGTTACTGTTTATAAATTACTAACTGAAAGTTAAAACTGAAGTTTATTTTTTAAAAGATGTTTTCCTCAACTATTGCTTGTGCTCACTGATTTGTTACTTTATGGTTGCTTATGATAGCTGACTGCTGGCATTGATTTGTATATGTGATATATTAAGAAAGGAAAAAGAACTGAAGCCTTTTTTCTAATTTAAAAAAGTAGTATACGATCTTTGAAAAGAGATAAAGGATTAAGAATTCGCAATTCAAGGCCTCCTAAATTTGCTGGTGTAAGCTAAGGTCACCTTTGTACTCCTGATTCAGTCCTTGAAAATATCATATTCTAGGAAAGTCTGTTTAGTAGTAATCAAGCAAACCAAGGGTATAATGAAGAGAGCTGAACAAATAATTCACACTGAATAATTTACTCAAACCTTGTTTTGAGTTCTGGAAGTGTCAATGAAGAGATTCCTTGAATTTTACTTATTCAGAAATACTCAATATATATTATTTTTAACTGTATACATCAAAAGTTCACTAAGTGTATCTGATTTAAAAAATCAAAGTCATAGAGCTAAATACAGTTAATTGCATAAACTTTTTTCTGATTCTCCATTAAATCAAGAAAATAGTGAAGCACCTGTCATTAAAAGTAGAATTAAAAAAAAAAAATCTGGGATATTGAACCTCTTATCTAGTATGTAAAAGTAAGGAGCTTTAGAAAAAAATATGTTGTCTCCTCTTCAGACAATGATGCCCTTACTCAATAACATCATCCTTGAAGAAACAGGAAAGAGTAAGATTCACTGGTGCAAGGTTTCAATTTGGCACTCTCCTGCCACACCTCCCATCATGCAGGTGTCCATTTATCTTCTTCTTTGACTTATTTAGAATAGAATATTTAGAATAGAATAGAATATTTCAGTTGGAAGGGACAATTATCATCTAGTCAAACTATATTTAAATATCTGTGTGCCATTGTTGTGAGGAGGAACATGGAACACAGTTGTCCTCTCATAAATGAAGCAGCTAGTATTCCAGCTCTTTAAAGTAAACACATCCTTTTATTAATTTCACTGGTATGAAGTTTTGACCAACAGTTTTGTTGCGATGCACAGTTAATTGTGTAGTGTGTAATGATCAGTTTCTTACTGGATTGTGTAGCATCTATAGTAAAACCAAGTTTAAAAAAAAAGACGGTCTTACTGCTAAATCCAGCAATACCTGCAATACCAATAGATGACAGGCATCTCATTTCTTCAATGTGGTTAAGTTTATCTTAAGTTTTCTTACATTTAGATATATCTAGACAGTTGTCAAAAGCAATGTTTTGCCTTGCATAAATATCTACAAGCTACCTTCAACATCGTGGGGCAAAAAGACTTGCCCATGTTCCCAGCTGGATTTTGAGCCTATACTCGGCTCTCTGCCTCAGTGATTATATTGTTGTTGGTAAATAGACTGAAACTATGTCAAGTTATGCAAGTAAGTGACCTCTACTCACCCATTTAACTGGTGCACAGACAAATATATGCAGATTTAATATATTGGCTTTCTTACACCAAGAGGTACAAAACTGAGTCTTATAGCATTTAAATATTGTTCTAGAATAGTAATTATTAAGCGTCATTACATCTTTCTCCTACAGAAAATTTTATGTGTTGTTTAACTCTAAAGAGAGGCAACGCTTTATTAAAATTGATGGATCTTTTCTATATGTGTCAAACAAATATCCTGTGACAAGACAGTGAGCTATGAATCAACATTTAACATTCATTGTCTGAAATTCTAGAAGTAAGGCCCAAATTTGCTTATGGTTAAAGGCAACCCTCCTCCTCCACTCTCCCCCCCATTCTACTTATTAAATTATGTAGAAATGGTTTTGCTAGAAAAGTATGAAATGAAAATACCAGCAAATCAGGCGACACCAATATACATACTTAAACACATGAAAGTAGAGAACATTTTCAAATGACTATGCTGTTACCTTTACCTAGTGATAACAAAATGGATGCTAGTATTCAGCTGTTCAAAATACTGAGCTCTATTCAATACAGAAAAACAAAAGGTAAGGTTTCTATAGTCCTCGCTAAGGCTTTAGAATCCTAACGGGATGTTCTAAATGATGTAGAAATAAAAACTACCAACCATCTGGAGTAGAAGCCATGCAGAGAAAACTTTACAGTCACATTGGGTTGTATTTAGATTATTGTCTCTAGCCTTTTTATGCTTGGAAATACTGTGGTTGTGTTTATGCAAACAAAACACATAATAAAAATTAAATAGTAAAAAAAAATCCATACAGAACATTGTCCTTATTAGGGCTTTATATAGTATCCTTTTCTATTTCCTCCTTTTTCTTTTCTATGCTTTTTTAAAATTGCATATATTTTATCTGGTTTAGCATTATTGGACTCATTATCTAACCAAAAAGCAGATAAATTCCTAAAATTAGGTTTTAAATTTCTCTTTGGAGGTCAGATTGAATTCTATTCTGAGAATTCACCTTATGATATTTTACCTTAGCGGTATTATTTAACTTCAAAATAAATCCTGTTGCAGTTTCAGCTTGAGGCCTCTGTTCGGAGACTAGTCTTATTTAAAAGTATAAGACTAATAATTGTGTAATCTGGGACCTATTTCCTATTCTGTCGCAGATTTTCTGGGCAATCACTTATATCCATTCAGGCCCAATCTGATTAAATGAGCTACGGAACACTTCCTGTGGGACTCAATCAGCATATCTTTTTACTGGCACATTTAAAATGGGGAAAATAAACACTACCTCTCAGATAAGTTGAAAGCATTCATTAAATATTTTAAATTGCTGCAAGATTCTTAAGATACAAAATATTATAGGAGTGGTTTTAATATTTAATATGCAATATAGTTTTGGGGTTTTTTTCCTCTTTCCCAATCACTTTACAGATAAAAAGTCTCTTCAGCTATTCATGAAGGGATTGTAAATTCACATGACAAAACAGGTAGTTGAATTTGTAGTAAAAGTTGAAAACATTGCTGGTGCTGCTTTCTCTATAATCCTGTTCTCTAATACAAGAAAAATACATAAACCTTGTTAAGCCTGCAGGGACTGTATATTCCCTGTCTTTGCTAGAGAAACAAGACGCTGAAGAATAATTACTCATGGAATGGTTTCTAAGTAAAGATTATTATTTTTTTAATTCAGGGAAAATTATTTCAATTTTATAAAAATAAAAATCAATATACTTTTTACTAATAAATATTTTCCTCCCACTATATATTAGCATATGTTCTCTGAAGATGCACAGTTACTTTTGCCAAAGTCATCATGGACCTAGTAGAGCTATCTTTTCCCCAGAAAAGTGCTTCTCATTTGGCTTATGTACCAAGATACATCATGCCCTTTCCATGGATAAAGAGTCACAGTGAAACATAGGAAACTGAATGAAACAAACACACATTTCTTCTTCTTTCACATTCCGCTTTTAAAACCAAACTAGCCAGGAATGTATTTGATGACCACAAACTTTATCACATATAATTCATCTACTATCCAAACAATTAGACTACTGATAAAGTGACACAGAAAGGTAATGTAACGAGATTCTAAAAAGTTTTTAATATTCAAACCACAAAGTTGCCCTAAAATGTGCCACAGTATTATGGCAAATTTTCTCAGTCCTTTAGTTTTTGCTTCATGTATGTTCAGTGCCAATTTATTCAGTTCTGCATGCTTTTGAAAAATATTTCCACTGACCTAACTTTGGGTTGGGAGGTAAAGCAGTAGCTGTGGAGCTAACACCCCTAACAATATTTTTTTTTTTTTTCTGTTAAATAAAACTGACAGGTCTCCAGGCCAAACAGTTCAAGGCTGATTTCTGCAATACACTACTGTAACTCCTCAACAAGGGTTCCTAAGGCTTCCAGTATATTCATGCATCCATGGAAAGACTGGTCAAAATAAAACATTGCTTTAAGCTGTATAAAACCAAAAAGTTTTTCCCGAAATTTTGTTACTGAAATGTGCTCAATGGAAGAATGCTTGAAAAATACCGTGATGTTTTGCCAAGTTTGCCTTAGCGAGCACCAAACAATTCAGGTCTGGGCCACAGTGCTTACACTGTGTATAGGGAA
>NW_009225904.1:9897-10511 GCF_000690835.1 Fulmarus glacialis
ATGAAATAATTGAATATCTGATATTCAGGGAACTGCCCTCTACTCTGTTGTGCAGCTTTCATGCCAGTGTAACTGCAGGGTAGTCAATGGACACACGTAAAATGGATAGTGTGGAAAATACAGTGTTGGCAAAGACCTTTGCAACTTGATGTCAGTTGAAGTTTCATCATTGCCTGAACCCACGGCCATCAAAGCCAGTTCAGCCGTGTTTTCGGTTCCCAGAAGTGATGGAGAAAACAGTGTCTGACCCAGTACCGAGGAGCTGCTTTTGATATTTGGCACTGCTAATGATGGACATGGTAATGAGAAAAAAGAATAAAGCTTCCCACTCTGAGAGAAATATTTGGGGTGCTTGTCTAACCAATGCCTCAATTGTATCCATTAAAAGAGCCCGAGCCCTCTGAGAAGACTCAGATGTGGTATAATATTATTGTGCTTGAGAAGTCAAAGGGGTGTTTTCTGTTTTCTTTATAGAGCACAAGAAAAGGAATCTGCAGAAGCTCACTAACAATAGTATGTGTGTTGCTTTCTCCATCATAAACGTTTGTTTTTATCATTTTGTTTTCAGATAACAGAGGAAAGCCCAGCTGGGAGATAGGCAGGGAGTCAAACAG
>NW_009225904.1:10569-24677 GCF_000690835.1 Fulmarus glacialis
TGATGTTCAAGCAGATGGGGGAGGAGGGAAGAGAGAGCAGGAACAGATGGGAGGGGGGAAGAGACCAGAAGCAGAGCAGATGTGGGGGTGGGAGGGGGCTAATTTTGGTTAAAGACAAAAGAGGACAAATATTAATTAAATTTGTAATTTACATTTAGAATCTTCTTTTTCCCATAAACACACTTTTTGTGTCTTACACTAGAAGAAAGTTTGAATAGCCTGCAGAACATAAAAGATAGAGCAAAATAACGTCAGTGTCACTTGAGCAAGCAGTAGAAAGTGGAGGGATCTGTAAGAGTTTCTCAACCATGAGGTTTTGTCTCTAAAAAACTGGAAACTGAAGGTTTCCACCTGCACTGTATTCCACTGCACAAAGTACACACTTGGAAAGATATGCAGTAGCAAAACAATAAAGAGGAGACTTATGTACGTGGGTAATGAATGGATCTTTGAATTTCCTGAATTAAAGAGGAGTAACAATAAAATTTGGGTTATCGAGCCATGAGCGAATTACACACAGGTCTTCCCTAAATAAATAATAAAAAGGTATAACCCATGTTCACATGCAGAACATTTTAATTTCCTATGAAGTCACCCTCCACATTCGGTCTAGTTCTATATTTTAAAGTTGCATTTCATTGCTGTGCTTCCTGGCAGGGTGTATACGTTGTGAGCAAAGTCTGACTGAGAATGCTGCAGCTGAAAGTTAATTAGTGTGTTGGCAAGCTGTCAGCTAGACTTTTGTCTGTTTGCTTTTCGTACAGAAATGAATGAGAGTGGATTCCAGAGGTGTCTGAGTACAATTAAGTATCTCACTCTCTAAAATAAATATTTTATATTACTGCATGCTTTTAGGAATCAAGCAGAATGTACCCTTTGACGGTATTTTCTACTGATATCTTTAAATGTAAATATATGTAAGTAGGTAGAAAAGATGTAGTGTAATTGCATCTGTTTGACGGAGTATAAAGGGCCAGATTCTGTGTTTCATTTAAACACAGAATAATTCTGTGTAATCCACAAACCTGTTCCAGGTTTGTAGAGGAATATCAGAGATCAGATTCTGGCCCAGATTAATTGGGCCTAATTTAGTTGCTGGTTATACAGCAGCCAAGTCTGTGTAAGTTGTTAAAAGAAGATTTTCGATTCTTGCTGGAAAACTGCTGGAAATCTTGGAATATGAAACACCCTACACCCATTAATAAACCTTCACCCACAGTAATGACTAGGCATGTGACAAAAGGATGACTAGATTTCACAGCCCAAAAACAAAGTGAGAAGCCTGGAGTGGGTGCAGCCCAGAAAAAGGGTACTAGAAAATGGCAACCTTCATTCAGGCTGGATGCCACTTCCGCAGAGACCCTGCCTATGGCTGGGTTTCATCTGACCAGGGACAAAGAGCAATTTCTCCATTTGCACAAAAGGAAGTGCTGCAGATATCTCGGTCATCGTGAGAGGATGGGCAAACGCCAGCCAAAGCCAATAAAAACCAGTGCACTCATGTCTTCCCCCCCCCCAACTTCTGCATAGACTTTTTGCTTTTCTGTCATAACGTTCCTTTACTAAAAAGCCCTTGCAGTTCCTCACAGGGTCCTCACAGACCATAAACCTCAGGTTATGGCTGGGGCAATTACTGTGGACAGAAGTAGTGTCACAGAGTCCGCAGCAAGGAGACTATTTCCTAGCACTTTCACAGACCTTGGCCACTTACACCGGTGGACCCTCACAGGTGACATGGTGCTCCCTTGAGCCTTCTGCAGCAGCTGCCCTTGCAGTCCAGACTCTTTAGTCTATGGATGATCGCAGAAAGATCTCAGGGTAGATTTTAGATTTTGCTTTACGGTGTATTTTAGAATCATAGAATCATACAATCATTGAGGTTGGAAAAGACCTCTAAGATCATTGAGTCCAACCGTCAACCCAACACTACCATACCCCACTGTTTGCTTAGCTGGCTTGTGGATTAGCACAGAGACCAGTCTCAATGCTGGTCCCTTTCTGAATCCCATTTCTGCTTTGTTTTCAAATTCAGTGCGAAAGTGCCAGCTCAGAGCCTTCCCAGGTTGTCTCTAGCTTTTACCTGAAGAAGGAAGGCTCCCTTGTGCCCTCATCAGTACACACATGTGTGAAGTTTAGAGTATTAGTTTAAATATTTTTAGAAAGGATGTAAACTATTTGGAATAGAAATGGTTCCCAAGAGTTCGTATATAACCCACAAGGATTCATATTCATCCCTAAGCCACTAATCCTGCAGTTTTGATGGCTTAAAAGCCAACTACTTTAAAATTCTTTGTGTCTGTATCCCCAGCTGGTCCTTAATTGTTTCTCTTCTATATTTATGCATACTCCAGATCATGTGTTGGTATACAATGTCTTTATCACAAATTGATTTAAATCTGTCAGGCTCCAACTCTCAGAATCCATCAGCATAAAGCAAAGCATTTATTTCCTGTCCGTCACACGACAGTGCTAAAACAGTCATGACTTCCGAGCTCCAAAACACATCAGCACATAAATTAGTAAGTGCAATTTATGAGAACAGATCCATAACAAGTACATTTGTAGCAGCATTGTATTAGACAGGAATGTTTAAGTCAGGACAGCTTGTCCCTCCAGATTGTCAGTCATTTTCGGTCACAGTAAGAAGAAATGAAAGCAATTTAAGTAAATATAGGAATTTCTTTGTTTCAGCCTTTTGTTTTAACAAATGTTGCCAAGGTAGAAAATATGCCAACTGAGAACTAGTTAGGGTTTGCCCGTTTGCCTCAGCTGACCCCAAACCATAAGCTTCTAAGAGCACTGAAATAAAGAGAGAGACTATTGTTAACATTGTTGAGCTTTCCAGAGGGTCCTAAAGAGACCTCTCTTATCTTTTATAAACACCAGGAAGATCTAATCCAAGTACCACAAGAGAGGCAAGTTATCTTCATTACAGGGATGAAGGAGTGAACACGTAACAGCCTGCAGTATTAATACTGCTCAAAATAAAATTTACAGCGTACTTTTTGGTATAAGCACCCCGTTAGAACATGTTTTGCCTCAAGTTTAAAGCCCATTAATCTTGTGAAGAGCAGGAAATCTACAATCCATGTCATCTAGCTGGCATGAAGCACAAACCGCTCAGCAAAGCTGCTGAAATCCTGATCTAGATTAAGCTTGTGAATGAGACGTGGACAGCCTTAGCAGCTTGTTGCTTCTGGTAGCTGCCATCACCAACTGCTGTCCCCTTTTTTCTTTCCTAATCATTGATTTGGCAGCATACAGCGTAATTTTTCTCTACTCACCTGCAAAGGTAGAGGTGCCATATGAAATAGTACAGCAAAGGTTAAAGACAACGTGTTTGCCCTTTACGAGAGATATGCTACCAAATAATAAGGCCACTTTATCAATGTGCAGACTTGGAGGCAGCTAAAAGCTGCTCTTTAGAGATTTCTCTGATCTTATCCCTAGCTGTGCACCCAGTTTGCTAGCACCTGGGAGCTGCAGCCTGAAGCTGCATGTGGGCAGCTCCGCAGCCTTCGCAAGGCCTCCTCGCAGCCTGGGACCCCACTCTTGAATGTCTTGGATATTGTGTCCCAAAACCTCATGTGTAAGAAAAATAAGGAGGATCAGAAAGTATCTGATGCACAGAGACACGCAAATGTCTTGCAAATCTCTACCAGTCTCAAAGCAAGGCCAGGTTCCCAGCCAGGCCTGTGCTCATGATCCCTGCTGGGGACCTGCTGTCCATTCCGCCTTCCAGACTCATTTCTACCCATCCCTACCTGCCCGTAAGGCGTCAGTGGTTTCTGTTCTCCCTGAAGACATCCCAGACACCCCCACTCACAGCCCTGAGATGGGACAGCAAAGGTCACAGAGGCCAGTCGCCAGTCTGACCAGGCTCTCACCTAAAATTCAGAACAGCCAATAACTCATTGGACCCGGGTCCAAACAAGAGCACTGGTGACTTGCCAGGAAGGGCTAAAAAGGACCAAATACTAGCCTATGCAGGACGGACTATTTAATACCCTCTCTAACCAGGAACGCTTCTCCCAAAGACCCCTGTGCTGTGCAAGGGCAAGGCTGAGCATGCAGCAGCCCTCCCCTTTTGACTGCTTACCTCACCCCATTTCTGCTTCAAGCACTTCTCTGCTCTGAGTCTCCTGGGGAGATTAGCTACACTTTGAGAATGTCACTGAGAACAGGATGCTCAGAAAAGTTTGATTTTTATTATATTATTATTGCACACAAAACCTAAGAACAATTTATATGGTAGATAGCTTACTATGCCTAGAAAATGTTGCAACATGCCAGTTTTCCCATATTCTGTGGTTAGTAAGTTCATTCTTGTCAGAACTTGTTTGCATATTGCTGTGGGCCGTGAGTGGCATGTGTTGCTCTGCGCTGGGCTCTGCAGAATGAAACACCTTGGAGCATGATCTTCCAGATGCTCTCAGAAAAGCAAAGAAACCAATTCAGGTCAAGGTAAATCAGAGAAGGGAATCGATGGAAAAGGAGATGGAAAACAGTCCTTGATCCTAAACCTCACACAAAAAAATCTGTAATAGCTTAACCCAGGTAACCAGGCAGACTGTTTTAACAACATTTTTTTCCCTTCCCAATCACCTTTACACAGATGATATAGGAAAGGAAGGGACTGTGGGTAGATGATGATAAGTTACTTAAATTTCATATGTGTATAGTCAGAAATCACCATATACAATTATTGTATTTCTTAGTGTTGGTAAAGTCTCTGACTTCTAAGAATATAGTGGGTTTGGTTTTGTGATATTTTCCCCCATTTTGTTATTTTAATACCAAGAGCCTTTGTTTTCATGTTTAGTTCAGTCCTTTCTATCAAATGCAAATGTGAAACCACAGCTGGAATTAGAAAAGGCCAAATCACCAGATTATCAAAAGGTAAATAAATGTTCTCTACCAGAAGAATGTTTTACCTAGCACGTCTAGCATTCAGAACATCCATTTATGCATGCTGTTTGCAGGGGCTTACCTTCCTGTCAGAACAAATCAATAGCTCCCATCCCAAAAACTCAACAGTGAGAAATTAAAAAAAAAAAAAAGTGTCAAGCCCACTTTTCAAAGAGCCCATATACAGCAACAGGTGAGGACTGTTAGCTTTGCTCTACTGTTCACAAATAAGATATGATTGTGTACAATGAAATGAATTTTCATGCTATATACAGGCAGTAGAATTCACGTTATACTGTAAAACTTGCAAAAAGTCAGTATCCTCTCACATTTCCTTTTCTTCTCTCTCTATTTGTGTATATCGATACAGGAATTTTAACCAGAAAATATCTTGAAACTAGAATATTTGGATGGAAATATATATTCAAATCATAAATTAAGCAGGAATCTTTTTGATCACTTACTTAAGAGAAATACATTTACATTTTCAAATGCAATTATTTTTAGCCTGTGTTGAGACATTGCCAGGGAACTGACTGCTTGCTAGAGTTCGTATTTCAGCTTGTGAACACTCATGAATGAACCTTAGAATTTTGTTTTCATTGCTGCTCAGTACTGTCAGTCTTTTAATTCTTCACAAAGTTCTAATTACTGGAAACACTTTTTGATGAATATCCCCAAGGCTTACAGTAAGTGAAAATCAGTATTTAGAAAAGCTAGTGAATGCAATCATCCCATTAAGGCATGATGGAAAAACAGTGTTTTTCCTGTTTGTCCTTTGCCATCAGTTTGCTTATTGTAATAGCTCTTTTATCTCTGTCTGTATTTTATACTCACTACACTCTGTAGTGCTTTTGTACTCAATGGCATCGGATAAATCAATACTTTTGATGTTTGTTCTTGCTTGATATGTATTCGTAAATCCTATTACCATACAGATTGGAGAGGAAAATACACACCAGAATTAGTCAAATTAATATTTTATTTGTTGTATTTGCTTCTCATAGTGACTGATTCCATACTGGGTCTTCAGCCTTTATGATTGGTTAAATCAGTTGACTTAAAACTATCCAGGACTCTGTCTGAGAGCTCTTTTTACTGCAAATTAATATCTGGCCAGCTCTATTACAGGGAAGATGCTAATATGACACACTGAAGCACACACTTCCCCATGTGCACCAGAAAAGTGACACATTTTCAATGAAAATTTATTGTATCTACAGGAAGGCAGAATAATCAAGGTCTCTGCATAGCCTTCTGTAGAGACGCATGGGGAGGCAGCGAGGCCCTCTTTTTCTTTCCAGAAGACTCAGCTGGATCCTGAACACAGGAACCACAGGATACTGCAGGCTGGATCCATCCAAATTCTTCTTCTAAATCCTCTCATATGGAACTAGTGGAGAATAAAGAGAATGCACTGAAGATTAAAAACATCAAACACCACTCTGTTATGGCAAGGGAAGGTTACTGATAGGAATTTATCATTATTGAATGAAATTTAGGTCCAAGAAGGGAAAAAAAAATATTTTAATATGGGTGTCTGTTCAAGGTCATCTTCTCTCCTATGGATACTTTGCATGTGTACACATTTAGTCACAACAGCTTTAGATTCTGCTTGTAAAAAAGAATTAACAGACAACAGTGCCATGACTTACCCTGGAAACTTCTACAAGTTGAAAGCTCTAGCCTTGTAATTTATGTTTAATAATTTATCACATTAATAATATTTTAGATTTGGATTATTGAACATAAGCATGGAGATTATTTAAATGAATATTTCATTTTTATTCACCTTGCAAGAAGACAGAACACGTTTTTAATTGCCAAAAATAAAAAGCAGAAAAAATATCAGTAAAGAAAGTAATTAAGAAAGTGTTGTTACAAAGAATTCATGGGATTTGTTTGCTTTCCCCCAATCAGAATGATTACTGTAATATGCAAAATTAATGTGATAGTTGACTTTTATAGGATGATAAAACAACCTTGTCATAGGAGCTTCAGCATTAAAAGCTGATGTCTCTGAAATATAATCAAGATATTTAACTGAATCAGCTTTAAAGACGTAATGATTTTCATTTGCACAGTTTCCTCTAATTTATCTGCATTAGCACAAAATAACATAGGTTGTTTTTCATACGGATAGTTACCATCTTTATTTTCCCATTTTCTGAAAGTATCTCTCAAGCTTTACATACTGTGGTTCTGTCCAAAATCTTGACTTTCTCGAAGACCAGTCAAGCCCAGCTTCTAGCTCTTTGCAATGTGGTAAATGTCATCTTGAATCTGAGGTTTGGGGTAAAACTGAAAAGTCTCTGAAATTCTTTTGTATATATTGTGCTTTTGGGTTTTTACCATGTATTTGTTCTTCTGCTATTGGAGAAGCTACTGGTTTGTGAGTATTTTCCTGAAGATTTTATTTATTCTTGTCCTTAGGATGCAATCAAATCAACCCTTGCAGAATAATATCTTATTTTTAATACTGTTTCTCTGAAGGTATTATTTGACTGAATTTCAACTCACTGACCTACCTTCCTTTAGAATTTAGAGACACTTTAATTTCCACCTTTTGCCTCAAGCTCATACTTTTTAGATTTACTTGTTTTTATTTTCTATAATTCTTAGAATTTGAGGGGCTTTTTTTCCCATTCTTCTAAACACTGAAACAACATTCCAAAAGAAACTCCAGAACAAATCTCATCCTTGGAAGTTTTGCACCACTGTTTACAACAAATTACTGCAAAACTAAATAGCTTGTGATGCAGTATGCCAGAATTCATGCATATCTTTTGTGGGTATCCAATATGAGCCACATATGTGTGATTTTTATTCAAGTTGCCTTCTGTCTAGCCAAATTATCAGATCATTATGGCTCGCTTGACTGTTTGGGCTCCCTTCCAACGCATTCCACATTTATATCCATTTTTCCCCTACTGGTCACTTACTGTGCTGGAGGCTATTTTTAGTATTCCTAACTCCTCCTCTCATTTAGCACTTTTCAAGTATGCAAAACTCTGCTGCAAAGAGCAAGGGAATAATCTCTTCCCCATATTCATGGTGGACAGGACAGAAAATAATGAGCTTAAATTATAGCAATGAAGATTTAAATTAGGTAATATGGGAAAAAACAAAGCCAGAGAACAAAAAAAAAAAAAATCCTTTCCAACTAAAAGGAAGGCTAAGCATTAGGATAGATTGCTTGAGGAGGATATGGGATCTCTGTCACAGAAGGTTTTTAAAAAACAGGTTAGACAAACATCTGTCAGGAATGGTTTAGGTATAGCTGATTCTGCCTTGGGGCAGAGGGAATGGATGAGGTGACCTCTCAAGGACCCTTCCAGCCTTATTTTCTATTTTTTTCCTAATTTTTTTTAGCCTAGTTTTGGAAGGGTTCTTCAATGCACTTTACATTTACAATGAATGGTCAGATTTCTGTTTATAAAATACAGATAGGGTACTGCTGTGAAGAAAGATTCATTCAAATAGAAAGTATAGTTAGGAAAATGTTGATTAAAAGTATCATTTAAATGCAAAACAGGGAAAGAATTTTTAGTGAAGTTAATAAAACTAACAAGAAAAAACACAAAAGGCAGCACTTGAAACCATTAATTACATAAGGGGCTTCAAACATTCTTTAGACTGTACCGCTTGTCCTTGTTGTAAGTGTTATTGACCCTCTAGAAATGAAGTTGATCCGATACTTTCTACTATAACTTCTCTTAGGGATTAGGAGATTTCAAGTATTTTCTCATGTGATATTCAGTCCTTGATAGCTTAGAGCCAAAGTGAATTAATTCTTCCCATACAAAGAAACTATCAAATTCCAAGGAACACAGTTAAGTATATATAATACATGTGTAACAATCACAGAGTCGAAAAAATACTGTGTGCTTAGTTGGAATCAGCCGGAGCCATGCAACCCTTTATTTCCTGGAGCATCATTTTAAAAGGAGTTATTTTCATTCCTCAAGTACTACTGTTGGAAATGTAGAGCAAAGCTCCTGTCAGGGGTGATGGAAGCCTGTTGCACACTGGTTCCTGGCGGAGTCTTTGGCTAACGCTGGCCAAAATGAGACTGAAAGTCTCGTAACACGGTTGTGCAAACCAGTTCTTGCAAAATGTTTGCTGAGGGCTTCCTATCCGTCTAAGGAAAGCTGTTCTTTCATCTGTTCTTCCACCTCAGAAACCCAGAAGCATTCCCCACAGCCAGGAACAACAAAATTCAGTTGCAGTTGGATCTGTTAAATTTATTCCATTTTCGTTTAATATACTGTAAGTATAACTCATTCAATTCAGATATATTTTAAAGATACTTTAAATATAAATTAGATTGTGTGGAAAACAGTTTAGATGTTTTATCAATATTTATCATTGTAACATGCCATACTTCATATTTGAGATCAAAAATTCACAAAGCTCAACATATTTTTAATCTCAATCAGTTAGTGAGTTGTCAGATTGATTTGTTATTTATTTACAAAGCTTGTAATTGAGCCACATCTTCACACAGGTGATTGGTGAGCCAGGAAGTGACACCGCGATACTGCAGCAGGCAAATGTGCGCGTACCACATGAAGTTCGCTGCAATATGCTGTTAGTTTTATTCCCAAGCACAGAGCTCTTAAGTACATAGGTATGTTTCTGCTGACCACACAGTGGTTCTGCCTCCTAATTTAATACAGTCTAAATGACGAGAAGAACATACGGTTTCCCTGGATGCTTTGGCTCAGCCCAGATGTTAGACTTTCGTCTGCCTGTCTAGTTAAGACAGACAATGTAATATTTTGTAGCTCCAAGTTTCTTTGAATTTTTCCACTGGCCTGAGAGCCCAGCGTGGCTCTTGCCAGACACTGAAACCTGAATGTTATCAGTCAGTACAAATCCCTGAAAAACTTTGAAATAACTGTATGGAATGGTCCAGGTTGTTTTTGTTTTACAGTTTGAGATCTGCCTTCTATTTCTTTTCCTACATCTTCCTTGAAACACAATGTAAAGTTGCACTGCAAGACTTTAAGATACTGGGAGATGCCATTGATTTGTGTTTCACTTGGTAACAGGTTTGCCTAGTAAATCTTGTGGTAAATACAGTACAGACAGATTATGACATTAAAAATACTTTCATCAGATTTTAAAGGATATTAGAAATCTGCTATAAAGCTGTCATAATAACTCCCTTTCAGTTTCACCTAATTATGACGACACTCTCATGCATTCCAGGATGGCCTGAGAGCCTGGATTCCAGATATTTATTGTTAATTTATTGCTGATTCCAGATATGCATATTATAATGCCCTCTGTTCCTCTGTATGCAAATGCTGGGCTCTGTGGTTCATGAACTGTTGTTGACTCTTAGTGAGAAGGGCAATCCAGGCCATGGACAAACTGAATATGCGCAAAAATCCAAAACTAATAACTCTCAGACACAATTGAGAAGGTTGTAAAAGAATTATTTCAGTTTCTTGGACTGCAGAACAGCAAACTTCTGAGCCAACCTGTGTCCTTTCCCAGGTTATTCAATGTACTGATAGTTGGTCAGATCATACTTGCTTTCTGATTATTTGTCTGCCACTCAGTGAGAGCATCCCCTACACATCTGTGGTGAGACAGAGCGAGCGAGCTGTGTAGCGAGAGCACAGGCCAAGCATTTCAGTTGACCCATACAGTCCATCTAACAGAAACATCATTAAAAGGTTTGGATAGATAAATCTCACTTCTCAATCTGTTTACACAAATGTTATTCAGCCATGTTGGGCAAGAATTAAACCCAGTATTTTTCAAAATTGTGTAGCCAAACTTTAAAATGGCATTTCTCCTAGCGTCCAACCATCCCTCTGCAAGTTAAGCACTTATAAAGATATGCTTGCACAAATAGGCAGACAACTTTGAAAAATGTTATATTGTTTAATATGATTGTGATGCAAGATTTTTTTCAGAGAAAATAGAAATTAGTTTCTTTGAAGAGCTGTTAAAAAGTATACTTGATTATCTCCACTTTGTGATTCTTTGAACGAGGGAAGTAATGTAATTTTGCTCTGAAGGTCAAGTCTCCATGTGTAGACTTTTCAGTTAATATAGTGTGTAGTATCAGATACATACATATTTCTTCCCCTACAAGTAGGATATACTTCTCTTACTGAGAGATGGTCTTATGTATCTACTAGATCTGTTCTGTTTAACTACAATGGCTATAACTGAGCAGCTAGATCAGAGAGTCATAACTAAAGACATTATCTCTGCAGCTATTGAGAAATTACTTTCTTAGTCTTTGCTAAATTTCCACTAACAGTGTGAAGCTGGCAAATGCAGCATGCTAGAGATGTAAATGCTTTGCTTAAATACATCTTTTAGTCTAGGTTTATTGTCCACCGTATCTGCTCCTCTTTTGAAATTTTAAAGACTGAAAGAGAATGATAGGCCCTTGGTGTAGAAAATCATGCTGAAGCAGAAAGTAAGTCAATGCTGCAAATGTTATCTGGCAAATGTGGCCCACAGGCTGAGTGTTTATAACCCTTATTCCAGCACATGCTTTGCAGTGCACTTTTCTGCCATACATTTGTGGAGACAAAAATAAAGATCAATAGCTTAAAACAATCTACTGAAACTTTACCCTAAAGCACAACAAACAACACATAACATGTTATGGTTATAACTCCCAAACCTGTTAATAGTATTTACTACTATTTTCTTATTCTGTCCCTGGTATTAAAAAAATAAATATACTAATGTTTAGTGAGGGGGAAAACAGTGTGGTCATATGACCCAGTTTTACCTCATATATACCAGACATTAGTCGGATCTGGTCCTTCCTTCTCATATCCTGAGAACAAACACATTCTTGATGAAATTGCATGGCGCTTTAGTAAGTTTTATAAAAAAAAAATTAAAAAAACAACCAAAGAGCTTTGTTCAGAAAAGCAGTCCACACAATTTTGTAAATCAGATACAAAATAAAACAGATTCTCTTTTGTTTGTAATAGCAAAAGATTGTTTATATGTTATTTATGTATTTCTTGCTGTCTATTCAAAACATTGCAGTTACTGGAGTAAGTCAGCATTTTATAGTAGTTTGCCTGTTTGCCATGTAAAAGGGAGGGATAGAGATGTTTCCTCCTTCTCTTACCTCTATATATGTCTCATCCAATGAAGCTGTAAGATCTCTGGGAAAGGCTTTTTAACCTATATACATTTACCTGATGTTTCATACAGATATCTACTGGATTTACATGATACCATAATGCAAATAGCAATTCACAGAAAGTTCTGAGATTTCCCATAGTTTTCTGGTAGCCCAGAAATGCTTATTTGCAGATCATTAATAAAATTGAAGATGAAGTTATTCAGATATTGTCCCCAAAAGTGCTTACATCCATCAAATTTGATTAGAAGTTCTGTAGTGTTTGTTTCTATGCTTCAGAGGAAAATCATTGGAAATGCTATACACATTTGATATATGATTCAAGTAATTCTCATATGTTATCTGCCAACAAGATACCCAGGAAAAGCACACTGTTTGACTGGAGCAAACTGGCTGAATCTTGCATGTGTGTTCCTAGAACAGCTGAAGATTTCAAGGCCATACAAAAAAAGAGGGTGAATAGCTCTCAAGCTTTCAATTTCTTTCTGAAATTAGCTCCAGTACTGAATTTTGAAGAGATTATGCACAGCATCTTAATATTTAGTTATAAGAACGCATATCAGAAATAGTCATTATAGTTAAACTCCATAAGGTATATTTGATCATTTTCTGTGTTACCAAGATTTCCATTTGTGCTGTGGTTTGACTACAGTCAGCTTACCACAGTATTACATTAAATGTCCCATTAGTGATTTCAGGTGAGGAAAGCATATTTTCAGAAGAATTATTTTAGCTCCAAAGACTCAGATTAGGCAGATGAAAATATTGCAGAAGTGAATGAAAATGTTGCAATACGAAGAATGAAAGATTTTTCTAACACACCATATTTGAAGAAATGACTTTAAAATAAAAATATAATTCTGCATTCTTAATATGAGGGAATAGGCAAACTTTGTTCTGCTGTTGTGGTTTGACCCCAGCGGCAACTAAGCACCACACAGCCGCTTGCTCACTCCCCCCCGCGGGGGGGTGGGGGAGAGAATCAAAAGAGTAAAAGTGAGAAAACTCGTGGGTTGAGATAAAGACAGTTTAATGGGTAAAGCAAAATCTGCACGTGCAAGCAAAGAAAAACAAGGAATTCGTTCACTCCTTCCCATTGACAGGCAGGTGTTCAGCCACCTCCAGGAAAGCAGGCTCCATCACGCGTAATGGTTACTTGGGAAGACAAACGCCATCACTCTGAACGTCCCCCCCTTCCTCCTGCTTCCCCCAGCTTTATATGCTGAGCGTGACGTCATATGGTATGGAACATCCCTTTGGTCAGTTGGGGTCAGCTGTCCCGGCTGTGTCCCCTCCCAACTTCTTGTGTCCCCCCAGTCTCCTTGCTGGTGGGGTGGGATGAGAAGCAGCAAAGGCCTTGACTCTGTGTGAGCACTGCTCAGCAGTGACTAAAACATCCCTGTGTTATCAACACTGTTTTCAGCACAAATCCAAAACATAGCCCCATACTAGATCCAAAACATAGCCCCATACTAGCTACTAGCAAAAAAATTAACTCTACCCCAGCCAAAACCAGCACACCTGCCTAAGAAGATGCTGTATTTAGTGACAATGTGAAAGAGAAAGGATAAACACGCACAAGTAAAAGCACTGATATGTAGAAATTTCTTGAAAGCCAACATTTCTAGTCCATTACCACATCGTTAGTTCAACTAGGGTCAAGGCTTACACGGAAAGGATTATATAATTACTTAGGTAGGGTTTGATAAATCCATTATAATTGATATTTAATTTATATTTACCCACTTTTCTACACTACTGAACAAGTTTTTAAGAAGGACTTGAATTAACATATGATGGTGGTTTGGCAAATAGGTATTGTGAAGGTGTTAACATTCTTCTCAGTAGTGAATATTAGCAAGACTAGCAATTTTAAGAGTGCTGTATACTAAAAGGAGTAAATCACGTGAAAGTGAGAGAATAGCACCACCACCAACTGCAGCAGAGATTCTTCTCAAGCAAAACTGAAGAACAAGTTACTTTTGGAAAGCAAAATAATGATATAAGAATTAGAATAATTTTGAGAATAAATTAAAAAATATTTTTTAAATTAATAAAAAAAAATTAT
>NW_009225905.1:0-4810 GCF_000690835.1 Fulmarus glacialis
TATTCTATGATTCTGTGATTCTATGAAATGATGGAAGGTTTCTGATAAAAGCATTCACTAAGTAGAAAATCTGGTTCTTAATAATTTTCGCTATGCTACTGCCACATCCTGGTAATGTCTGAACTCCCTAATTACCTAAGGTTTTGATCGTAGAGTTCTTTATACTTACAGATCTGTTCTGGCAATGACTAGAAGTATTTTTTCAGCCATTGCAATGATGAGTTTATCTTACACAAATCCTGCCAGGATTCACAGACATGGCATGTTTCTTTTATTTGGGTGAAGGGATGATATAAAACCTGAACAGATTTGGTTTACACAAGAATACAGCTAGAAGAGAAGGAGATGTTGTCATCTCTCCTGTCTTCAAACAGCTTGAGCACTCACCCAAAAATCTAAAGTCTAATTGCCTCCTCTGCCTGACAGCCCTTGAATCCCTGTCTCCCACTTCCCTGTAGGATATCCAGCAATCAGACTGCTGGGTGGTCTAAGGTGAAGTGCTGTGTTTGTCTCTTTTGCAGAAGCTGTTTCATTTTGCATGAAATACTCAACAGCTCAAAGGACTATCCAGTGAACATCACTCACTGCTCTAATGATGGTATTCATCTGGGAAGGGGGATACTTGAAGCTAATGAATCCACAACTATTTCAGATTGAATAAGCATTGGAGCAAAGTGCACAACACAATTTTCTCCCATTTCTGCACAAATTTCCTTATCAACCGGCTGGGGAGCAAAGCTCACTTTTACTTGCTCTCTTCAACATATACTGGATGGTATTTAATTATCACTTGCCAGTGAAATAGTCTTGCAGAGGAGTCCTATTACAGAACATCATACTGCCTCTGCCGCTCAGGGCACTCTTCCAAGAGGTGGGGAAGAGGCTCTGATCTACTCGGAAAGACTGATGAGAGTGCAGAGGAGCATTCAGTTGAAACATTAGGTATTTCTCATCTTTGGCTATTTTAAACAAATTACCTCTTAACATTTTGGGCTCAATAGATTCTACTTTGCTCTGTCTTCTTCTCAGCTTAGGGCTTCAGATTTTATTCAATAGCCAGGCAACGGAAAGTTTGCAATTTGAGGGTTGTCTCGTTATCAGCAAGTAGAGATAATGCAGAGGAACAGGTCTTTATGATGTCCAAGAAGTTACCGACAGGACCATATCACACAGAATGGGAGGAGCCTAAAGCTTGGAAATTAAAGCCTCAAAAAACATGATTGAAGATGTGTGAAAAATACTTTACTGCATTTTTGTAAAGGCTTATGAAAAGTCCTACAAAACCTGTTTTCCCTCAGCTTGTGGAAAAGCCTTTTGAAAAGAAAGATACAGGGATTGAAGAGTCTGAAGCAATTTGTCAGTGGCAGATTACATCCTTTCTTTATTGCAGAACAATCTTCAATAAGATTAATGAGAGAAACAAAACAAGTTTAATAGAGAAATCCTGTAGGGATCAAATGTTTATGCTATGCATCTACAGTCACCATATAATCCTGTTTTAGCTGATTAGATTGTTTTATCAGAAACCCGGGTAGAAATGTGGTGAAAGATGGATCTCAGCACGATACTTCCAAGTTAAAGCATATAATAGTAGGCACAGGCCATGCTGATTCGTGTCACTGATGCACACGCAGGAAGAGTTAATAACACTGCATTTCAATAAGCTGTCACATTCGTGTGTTGTAATTTGGATGTGCCATTTTAGTGGGAGGTTACTCAGATAACGTAGAATGATACAGAAAAGTCTCAAGATTTGGTCTCACACTGTCTAGTAAAGGAAATAAGATTTAGGTGTGAAATTTATCTGAGAAGGATCACTTGTGGGTTTTTCTAGCTAATATATAGAACATATCCCCCTTCATGGCTATGCTAAGAGTGCTGTGCTCCCCCTGAAAAAATCATTTATAGATTCCCTCCTGTTTGAGCCTTATTCCTTTTCTGGAATACAGAAATATATTCTTTACTGATATTTTTGATGGTTCAAATACAGACAATGAGATCTCTGATGTATGAAGTGATACAATGGTGGTGTAATTGATTTCTGGACAAATTACTGCACAGTTAGTTTTGATATGCTACTCACTGTGTGTGTATTTGGCTGGAGTAAAATAATTTATTCTTTTATATAAAAAACATAGTTGGCCACAGTTGATCTCTTTTCTTTGGAAAAAAAAACCAGCTTGATGTTAGATGAAGCAGCGGTCATTTATATTTACCAGCAGTGTAAGGGAGACAAGATTTTGGATGAGGGTGGGACAAAGACAAAATCTGTAACTGTTACTCAGGTAAAGCCTTTTTTTTATTGTGTCTGTTTGTATCCTATAAGGGAGACTGTCAAATGCTCAGAGGAGAATGAAGCATTCAACTCTGGTTGCCTGTAATTCTTCTAAATCCAGACATAAAAGGGAAACATTTCTCTACCCATTTGTAGCTGCGTTTTGGTTTGTAGTGTTACACCCTCCTCTCTTCTCTGCAGCCAACCATCTTCTATTCTTTTTAAAATGCCTAGATGCTTGAAGTAAAAATCAGGCTCACTTTCTGTCAAAATAAGGAACTAGTAGCTTAAATATATTGCCCCTCAGCCATTATAACCTAAAGCTGCATATTTTTGCTTAGAGAAAACAATAATAGCGCAAAATAATCTGTTTTTAGGAATTAATATTAATCTGCAATATTCTTGCAATGTAATATTAGACCTTATTAGGCCTATAGTTTTGATATTATGTCATCTAAGTCATATTTATAAATATATACATATATAGTTCTAAAATGATCAAACCCGTGTCTCTGAGCTAGGAGCTGTGGAAGGCAGCTAGAACAGCTTTTTGGTAAATCAATCACAGTGCGCTGCTTTCTCTTCCTCTGTTCTTATTACCGAGGTCCTCGGCACACTGCCTGCAGCACCTGTGCTTCCTCCAACCACTGGATTTTATTGAAGTACCGCTTCAAAGCACGACGGGATGAAGAGAAATTGATCACGGAACAAAATTTTAGCAGAATGTATGGGCAAGCGATCGTGCCTTCATTCTGTCTGCTGTATGCAAACAGAACAGTGTCCAAGCTAATAACATAATTAATGTGTTACTACGCATATATCCATACACAGAAGCACACACATTCATATCTATACATGATGTTTTTGTCAGAAAGCTAAGAATAATTATGAACCCCATTAGCTGGTAGGATGTCTGAATAGATAGTGGGGGAAAGGGTTTGTAATAACAGAGAACAACTAGAGTTGATTTTAATGAGCATACCCCAACATCACAAGTGAGAGGGAAGACTGAGCTGATTAAAAAGTGGAAGTGAGAAGTTCCATTCCAACGGTCTCCTGAAAAATGTGAAAACAGCAGCTAGTAAACCTCTTTTTTTCCTTTTGTCTTTTTTTTTCTTCTCTTTTTTACCAAGATGCCTACACCACATGCATTTAAAACCACTGAAAAGGAATCATCTAATAAGCTTTCTCAGCTATGCATGTTGATTTTTAATAAAGTTTAAAACACAGGGGAAATTACAGAGAACTGGAAAAAAGCTTATCTTAAGCCAGTATTTTAAAAGGGCAAACTAGTCATCAAATCTCAATCCTAGGCAAATAACAGAACGTTTGACATCATCATTAATAAATAATTTTATTTCCCTCTTCTTAATATCAACTTTATTTTATAAAAAATAAATCTTTTCAAACTAACTTGATATTTTTCTTAGATTATAGATCTATAATGTAATGTATTCATTTTCTAAAATTCTGTCAGGCATTTGCCCTAATAGCATCTCACATTTTTATTAGGAAACTAGAATCACAACTATAAACTTACCCTGAAAACATTAAATGGATTCAAAACTTGCTAACTAAAGGCTTTTGAAATGGGGTTGTGAAGAGAAAATGTTCGTGTGGTAATGTGTCTAGAGGTTTCCTACAGGGATTTGATTTGAAATCTATACTATTAAACATTTTTGTCAGAGAAGAAAGGAAGAGAAAAAAAAATCACTGAAACCATTTAGGAATTACACAAAAGTTTTCATAAAGGTAAATCATGATTAGGGACTATCACCAATGAAGGGTCACTTTGTTAGTCCAGTAGCTTCATGAAAGTAAGTAATTTGCATTTCAGTATGACCAGTATTGGATGATTGAATTATATTGAGTCAAGGAGAAATAGCAGTCACAGCTGAGGGTTGTGAGACTATCCTGAGAACCAGGGGGCCTGGGCAGAATAGGGCCCTCTCCCAAAGAAGATTTGATACAGAATTTAGGCATGTGTGTGCATAATTGTGATCTTGAAAAGTCCAAATAATTCTTGTACAGTCCTGACGCACCTTACTAATATTTTACTTAAATTGCCCAATGTAAATGGAATTGCTTCTTCACAAAAGGACCTCCTTACACCTTAGCCGGATCAGGTCCTGAAGCATGGGCAGAGGTCCCAAGCCCTGCTATTCCGCATGTTCTCACAGGCACTTGCTGTACCGCAGCAGGACAGGGCAGCTCTCCGAATGCCTCTGTGCCTGTCATCTCGTCATCTCACTACCCCTGTCACCGGGGTGACCCCTGACCGGGGTGAAAGTCCTCTCCCCAGTTTATATACCAGCTAAATGGCTAAAATGCTCAAAAGGGGAAGCAGAAAGTTCAGTGACCTCTTCTCTCTGCAAGAATTAAAACTTGCGTCTGCTACCTCTCAAGACACTCACCCAGCCAGGCTCATCCATATACAATTCAGAATAATATCTGTAGCAATAAATTAAGCAGGGGCCGAGCCCACTCTCTGGCCCAGATGGCACAGGACAGCTCGTGCCCCCGTGGTGCCTCTCC
>NW_009225905.1:4823-10008 GCF_000690835.1 Fulmarus glacialis
AAAGAGTCCATGTTTTCCCCCGGACCCAGCACAGTCATTGTCTGGCAATTGCTAGCTGACTCAGATTAACAAGTAAACATTATGAATGACGGAAAGAAATGTGTCCCAGCTTTGTTTTAGCTAAAGGTGTAGGATGCCTTACAGAATACACAGTATTTAAATAAAACATTTTGTTTCCGAGATGTCTTTCAGTGTAGCTCGGAAGAAAGAGAAGGCTTCCATTCATTCGTTAGCTTGCCAGTACTTAATTTGGGGGAGGGAGTGGGGTGTGAAATCAAAGAATAAACAACATATATGTCAATGTTGTTTAAAAAAGCAAAAGAGATTTAAAGAAAATCAATCTAAATAGCCGGAACCTCAGTATGGGAAAGCTCTTATTCACACTTTTTCTGCTGTAAGATGCCATTGACTTGTGCTCTGTAAGTTCTGTGCTTTTAGCCTCGGGCGTTTGTTGCACAAGAGCAAAGCTAAAAGACAAATGATACCTCTGCTGCCATATTTATGAAGTTTAGAGAAGTGAGGGTGTGAAAGCTTAATTCAGTAGAGGTAGTTTTTCTAAGTTCCTACTTTTCCTGAGGTACTGCTCCTAAGGGCTGTCACGCGAGTACATCTGAGATGAAGCGGGCATCTCAGAGTACATCTGAGATGAAGCGTGTGTGTTTCTCCCTCCCCTCTGCTTGACGTGTCCATACCTTGAACACAAAGCCTGCTTCTGATTAGACCATGAGAAAAATGGTGGGGGGCAGGGGAAATAAATAATACCCTGTGCCGCCCCGCCCCGGGCTGTCCCAGGAGAGCATCAGCCCCGGCGGCTGGGTGAGACCCAGCATCGTGAGTCCCCGGGGGTGGTTTTCCAGGGCACCACACAGGGCAGGTCTCTGCCCTGGGGGATGGCACTCATTATGGGATGGGGGGGAAAGCATTCTGGGGTTGTATGAGACTTATTATGAGGAGGAACCAAAAATGGGGGAATGGAGCGAACACAGTGGTTTGAGGACGAAGAAGCATGGGGAAAAAAAAAAGATCAGAGCAATCCGTCTGTCTTCTCATTAATCTCCATTTCTAACTCTTTTCCTGGGTGAGGGGCTCTCTATTCTGTGTGTGTGCGTGTGCGTGTTTGCATGTGTGGGGTCTGCGTGCAGCAACTGGAGCCAGACTGCGGGTCAGAGGCTCATGTGTCCGAGGTGCCACCAACTGGAGTGCGTGCGGGTGCGTGAGTCAGTCAGTGATTGCCAGCGAGTGTCACGCCAGACTAGCCGGTGGGTAGGGTAGGTGGGTTAAGAGCCGGGCATGTGTGTGTGTCTGAGATAGGGAAAGGTCAGAGTTGTGGTGAGCACATGGATACAAGTGTGCTGCTAAGTTCTGCAAAGACAGATGCTGTCCCCTGGACACGCTCTGGATACAGCAAGCCACAGGACAGACTTCTTCCCTCCTTCCCATCAGAGAGAAGACTGAGGACTCCAGGATATTCATGGGTCACACACACTGCTTGAACTGCATAGGTAGGTATGAGCAAGTTTGGTGTTCCCACAAGCAACAAAATGCACCTCAACTGGGGCAACACAGAGGAGTCTGTGTGTGTTTTCTCAGAGATCCTACATGAGCTGTTTCCTTTCTTTGTCCCATCCCTAACTGTTCAGGACAGCTTCTGTTGCTGTCAGTGCTGTGTACATTTGAACACAAAACACATCATGGGGTCTTTTAGCTTCAGCAGAACTGCTACTTGATCTGTTCCTGCAAGACTATGGTGAAGTAGTATTTGTCAAGACTTCCCTTGGGTGAAGTCTACACTCCAGATGCTTCCCTGCTACATATTTATTAACCCTTTACTAAAACTTCTGTGTGGCCTGCGGTCATCTGCATAGGGATGATAAAGTCCTACAGAGGACAAGCACCATCAGCTCAGATACATGCTGACTCTTTAATGCTACTAACTTCATGTCTGTAAGGAGGTAGATAATACAGGGCGTACTGCTGTCTATCTATCTGAGGTGCCAAACAGACAAACACTGTATGCTCATTCAGTGCCCACAAATCCACTGTGATCTAGGAGGACCTGCATTAGCAACACACCATAAAGTCACAGTGGAATGAGTTTCAGGCATACAGACTTTGCTGATCAGCTTGTCACCTCCATTGGCACAAGGAACATCAGCGGTACTGACTGCCATGGAGAGCCCAAGATACAGTAGATGATAACTAGAATAAAGGTGTGCAAGTCTGATCTGAAGTGTGAATTCCCCTGTCTCAAGCCACTGTTCTGGTAAAGTTTTAGACAGCCAAAGTACAACATGTGGTGGCTGCACATCTGGGCATGAGGATGAGTAAGCTGGCATGGCAGGGCGAGGGTCTTGGAGGAAGGCCCTAAGCATGACCCTCCACAGGTAAGCTTTAATTGCACCCATGGTCTGTAAGCTCTGTGTAGAGCATGCACCTTGCTTTGATCTCACATCTCCCCCCTTCAAAATAGCTACTTTTTAACCAATAGTCTGGCTCAAGCCTGGCTCTAAACCAGTCCTTTAGCTAGGAGGGAAGGAATAGTTCTTAGGCAACATTATTAATCTGTCCCAGCAGTGGTGTAGGAACTAAGGGCACTGCCTCCTTGTTCATCTAGGCTTGCCTAACAGGATGGTGACAGTACTGCTACAGAGCAGGAACTGAGAACTAGTGCTGAAGAGCTGTGGAGGGCATCCTGAGAGTGGCCTGGGTAGTCCTGAGGGTGACCTGGGGCATCCTGAGAGGGGCTTGGGACGTCCTGAGGGTGACCTGGGGCATCCTGAGAGGGGTCTGGGACATCCTGAGGGTGACCTGGGTTATCCTGAGAGGGGCCTGGGGCATCCTGAGGGTGGCCTGGGGTGACAGCAGGTGCACCATGCATGTAAGATATTACACTGTTCAATTGCAAATGTACATGGAGTAATTCCCATGCTTAATTTTGTCATTGCATTGGCTTTCAACAAAAGCTCATCTGATACGCTCTCAGGCTACCCCTAAGCCTTAACACTATAGATAAAAAAAAGTCGCTTCTCTAAGAACTCAAACACTGCTACAAAGGAAAATATGGCTACAACCTGATGATAGCAGGATGAAAGCATGACTGCAGCAGAATCAACATAGCTGTGATAGCTGTAATACAGCTAGCATAGACAACAGCACTGAAAAAGCAGGAAAACAGGGCTTCAGTCCTGACTAGTAACCAGAAGGCAAAACCTGTGGGGATCCTTTGTGTTTACTCTGGCTAGACACAGTTAATATGCAGAGATTCTGGCATGGGCAACTTTTCGTTGTTACGCAATATGGCCCGACCTGAAAAACCCTTCACTTTACTCAGCAATTCATTGTGGGCTTGAATCAGTGAACCAAAGATGACAGATCAGCAGTTTATTCAGTACCATTCAGCTCCATCAAGCACACCTAAAATATGAGAACGGACACTGCAAAACTAACGTTTCAGAGTCAGACTTGGAAAGATCATATTTACATTGTTGTCAGGAAGACGCCTGCATTTTTAAAAGCCTGGTAAGCTTTGCAGCACAAATGCTAAACTTGCATAGTAATAAGCTATATTTTGGCAATAAGATACATTAGTATGAACTTGATATTTACTGAAAGTTAGAATTCTATTAATGCTAACAAAATACCAGTATGAAGACACTTAGTTCAAAGCATCTTTGCAGTAGTTATACTTGGAACTTTATCTAGTGCCTGTATTAAAGCGAAGCTATTTTACACCTTTCATGTAACACCATGCTTTTTCCATGTCATACATGAAGGTGATCACAGAGTTGAAGCATGAATCTAATCCACGGCATTATTTAGTGAAGTCTCATAGCAAATATTGCAAGTCTCTCTCTCCCTCCTCAGTACAGAGTGTTTCACAAAGCCCAACACATTCCCACATTCAACATTGTTTGAAGAAACTGATCCACTTTATGACAGTCTCCTACTTAGTGACAACTTACATTTTAACTCTTCGTGCATGTCAAGTAAGTGTCAGCCTAAAGTGTTTTCCTTCCTCTTTCCAAGAATGTCTAGAGACATGTACTATGGGTGAATTACAAATAAATAATATTTGTGAATACATATATCTTTCCTTCAAGGAGAACATAAAAAGTTCAGACACTGGGTTTCTCTTTCATTTGTATGAGAGAGGTGGGAGAGACCCTTTTTGTCAGTTTTTCCACCTCATAAGGCTTTTTCTCTAGGAGAGCCTCTTGCATGCTAAAGTCGCAGCTGCTGCTCCATCCTACAATTGCTCCTTTATCTATTCTGCAGTTCCCAGTCTTATCCCATTTATGTTTCTCTAAGACAGCATCCTTCAACATGATTCTAGATCTTGTTGGAAGAGATGAGAAGTGCCCTGAGGAAAACGTCCCTTGCTCCCAGTTGTCTCCCTGGAGTCAGAACAGGCAGTAGCACCAAGAATTCTGAATCTGAGAAGTTTAATATGATCTGTCGCTCTTGTGTGAGTGGTGATATTAAATTCTTGGACAATTTAAGGGTAGCTCTGGCAGTCAGAGAATATATGAGAGAGAAATTTTTGAACGGTTAATAACTAGGATGGATTTGGGCTACTTTTCAAAGGCATATTCCTGATGCAAAGGTTTCTGTGACGAGTTTCGGCTCCATTTTTAAATTCTAGATACAGATTTCTTTAAGTGTGAGAAACACAGACTTTTCTCTTGCCCTGTTCTCAGGAGCAGATACATTACCTTAATTTGAAAAGAAAAGAAAACAACCTCCCCCTAAATCTTAGTATATTCTGTCAGAACCAAAGTTGAAGTTTGGCAAACGGTACAAACTGAAAACAACATGTTATACAGTCATAAAAAACCCAGGGTAGTAACAAACCACGAACAGATAGTTCTACAGCATGACTTTAATTATTGAAGGCACTACTTTAAAGAGTTACAATCCCATACCTAATCATGTCTCATAGCTTTAGTGACCTATTCAATCAATAACAAAATTTACTCTTGTAAGACTAATTTCAAACTATCTTGATCAGTGGAAGCAGTATGTAAAGTTACTTTACATAGGTATTATGTTAGTGAATAATTCATACTGGAATTTACTAGACACTGATAATTTCCAATAACTGGCTGCTTTGAAATCTGCATATAGCTTTAAGTCTTTTCTTTTCAGCAACAGCAATTACTTGACGCATGCCAAGAGAAAATATATT
>NW_009225906.1:0-337 GCF_000690835.1 Fulmarus glacialis
TTACTTTCCTGAGAGGTCTCACGTATTTGAAAAATAGTAAAAGCGGCACTCTCGTCTCAAGGGATCCTGTCCGTGATGCCAATTTAAATGTCCCGATCCAATGTCGGGGGAGGTTTTGATATGATCCCAAGAGCGAGATTAAGACACAAACGAGGTCAAATGCCGTATGTCCTAAACAACTTTTATTATCAAAAGTAAAAATTAGTAGCAATAGGATAGATCAGAACAAAGATAGAAATCAAGCAAGTATTCGGGATAGAGTTGCAAAAATAGTCACCACCATGGATCCGCGGCGTCCCGGGGATCCAAGTCTTTCGGTGTTTCGGTGGTGGGCGGG
>NW_009225906.1:350-7944 GCF_000690835.1 Fulmarus glacialis
GACCCCTTTATTCCTGTTCGAGGGCTGCGGTCTCCATGGCAACGGCACGTTGCCACATTCCTAGACAACACGGAGTCTTGCTCAGAGCGCATCCCCTGCAAACCGGAGGCCTCCCTGGCCTTGCAGCTGCTCTTATCTTTGAGACAAATGTTTTACAGTTCAGTGTCTCACACTCTGCAGCGGCTCTTCTTAGATAAGCAATCTTTGAGACAAATGTTAGGATTCTTTGAAGTACAAATGTTTCAGTCCCTCACACAGTCCCTCGCTAGCGGATAACACAGTCTCTCATGGTGACAGAAACATGCAGGAACTCTGGAGGCTGCCATCACTAGGTCACCCCAAGATGCTGCTGTGTGTTCTCCCAAGCCCAGCCCACAGGGAAGCAATGGGATCCCTGGGAAACTGCCATCATCTTTCACTTACTAAATGCCTTTGGCTCTCTCCCTTCTCAGACACGCCGTACGTATCTCAATGATCATGGTGAAATGACTGGATCAGTTTGGCTTAAAGCAGACCAAAGTATGTTGCAAGCATTTTTTTTTTTTAACTGTGTTTGATCATTTTTGTGGGGAAAAAAAAAAAAAAACAGTGACATCCACAGCATACTTGTGTTTGGAAAGGTATGGGCAAAATTGCACAGTCTTTGGATAAGCACCTGTCAGAAAGGCTACGTATTGCTTTGAAAGTGAACCTTCCCAAGCCCACATAGAACAGGTTCTTCCCCACTCAAACTAGCCTGATAAGACACTACAAGCCATCAGTCTTAATGTGGTCTCTGAAATACAGCTCTCATAGCTCCTCATCCCACACTGCACTAGGAAAAAATCCAGCTATTCTCCTCCCAATAAACATTGGTGTACCAGTTCAGCAGCATCTTCAAGCAATCAGGGAAGACACTGCTGCCCGAAAACTCTCAGCTCTCCTCCTGCCTAGAGCAATGGAAACACCAGCCTTCTTCCCTTGACCACTGCGGTATTAGCAGTACAGGTGGAGGGAGAGAAGGTATTACGAAAAGAAGTATGACATGGCATGAATCACAGGGAAAAATTACAGGAACTAAGGTAGTGTGGAGAAACACCAATTCATGAAACACTGGGTACTTTTGACTGAGCAGAGTCTTACTGTAATAAGGAAGCACACTGTCACGCTAGCGATTTGCCAGTATCCTGCACAGCATGAAG
This sequence comes from Fulmarus glacialis, assembly GCF_000690835.1. Lineage (NCBI taxonomy): Eukaryota > Metazoa > Chordata > Aves > Procellariiformes > Procellariidae > Fulmarus > Fulmarus glacialis. The sequence goes on from NW_009225906.1 coordinate 1,532, forward strand.
TCTCATGTTGAGAATGACTGCATTTGGTCACAAGACAAACATACTCTGCATTTGGTCACAGGACAAACATACTTCCAATCATGAAGCAGAATAGGGGCTGTCAAGTCCTCAGGAAAGACAGTAGAAAGGAGTAGACCCATTCATCATCCCAGTGTACCAGCAACTGTAAGCCTCACAAAGGTAGGATCTTTATCTCGCAGAGACATAGAACTCCTTTCAGCTCCACAGACAGATCTCAGCCACAGGGCAACTGCCTGCTGACATCTGACTTCCTTCATGCTCCATAGGCTGAGAGCATTAAAGGCACCATTTCTCAAAACTAGACCACTACAGAATGAGGTGGAGGTTTGCTTTTTGGAACTGCAGGCCAGTCCCAACCCTACATGAATGTTTGTAATATATACTGCAAATGGAGTACCTTGCAGCATATCCAGTTACTGCAAGATGTTGCTGCATTTTGGAATTTAACTGCTGTAGGGCACCGAAAATGAGTGTGAAAGATTTGCAGCGGGGAAGGGGATATGCACACACCCCATGTGTGCATATGAATCATTCGTATGTACATATTCAATGTGCATATTCAATATCATATTCAAAATATATGACATTGATTCGTATTTCTGCTGATGACGATTTTTTTAAAATCCCATCATATAATTTAGCTTGAATGACGGTTTATTTTAAAAAGACTTTTAGAAACAGAATATACACTTCTGTTTCAGAACACACCATTTTTTAAAGCCATCTCACATTGCTGGGAAAATTATCAGAACCACTTTTTACTGCATTGTGTTTTCAATATTCTACACATTCTATGTGTGCAGTCACTTCTGTAAACAGCAAAGTATGAAGGAAGCATGCTGTACTCTGCAACATTTCACAGCAATGTTCTTTGTGGTTTTGTATTATGGAAATATATCACTCAAACTAGCCTGGTAATAGTTTCCTCTCATGTATGGGAATAACCCTTCTAACGTAAGGCTAGAAATCATAAAGAGTGGGATTTCTTGGAGAAGAAAAGATTTCTTACATGTATCCATTAGCCGCAAGCATATCAGCCATGTATCTGGTGTTTGGGAGTTGCCATCCAAATATATCATGAATCACAATCACAGCTTTGTCTGTGCTGGCGGGTGGTTTGCAAACATACGCCTTGATGTGCTCAACTTGTACTTCCTGCCCACGGCCTCCACAGTCAAACCTGTCTCCAATACCACATGGGCAGGGCCTCCATTCATTAGCCATCTAGGAATCTGCAGGAAAGCAAAAGGACAAACAGTAATACAATTTATTTCCAGTAACAACTGTGATTATGGGTCATAATCTTCATGCAGTCCCCACTGTCCCCTCCAGACACCTAGTAATACCCACTTATACTGCAAGGTTAGAAGTGAAAGCTCCAGGTGTTTATTGTAAGCAGGCTCTTGACACCAGCCCTCTCTAGTTTCCCTAAATACTCATGAATTCCAAGTCAGTCAGCACAACCCAGGAGTGTGGCAAGGCCAGAAGAAGGGCTTATGTCAGTCCACCATTCCTAGCTTTGTGCCTGGAGCAATCCAGCACGTGATAACTACATTTCCATGTGATGTCCCCACACACTGTGATTCATAACTGTTTCTCTCATGTGGTCTTACAGCTCCTCCTGACAGGCTGGCACCTGGTAACCTCTTGTTGTTACTCCTGTGAGACCCCACTGTCAGCATGCTACTTTTCTGACTACTTTTTCACTTCAAGTTTTCATCGTGCATGTCCCCTTTCCCTTCCTCCATGGGGAATCCAAGGCTGCTGCTGCTCCTGCCTATGTGCACTTTGCTGGTCCCCTGTATCCCCTGCTGCGTACAGCCCTTTCTCAGGGAACCCATCATTAACTGGCATCTCTAAAAGTTCTAATAAATCAACTTGAAGAAGGTAAATCAGCAGAGGGTTTTCTCTGAAAGTTCTCTGAGAGAACTGAGAGCGGTCAGAGGAATACAGAGATATACACCAGTGTTGTGCATATAACATATCCTCATACATCACAGATACGCAGCTTCCCTAGAAGTATACGTTTTAAGGCACAAACTGGAACCTACTCTATTTCTCCTCAAGTGAAGAAAGGTTTCCAAAGAGTTTATGACCTAAGAGGTCTTCTCAAAGCTGTTTAATTTCTTGTTCCTTTCAAATGGAGATAGGCCACTGTAGCAACTTTTTAAACCCTGCTAACTTTTGGTGCCCCCTACTTTTCCCTCTCCACCAAGCAGCAGGTAGTCATACACAGAGCCTTTTTTCTACCCTCGTCTGAGAAGCTGTTTAACCTAGCTCTGCCACCACTCTTAACCGAACAAAATGTCACTGTTTGCTTATTAACGAGAGCTAGTCTCTCTTCCCGTGTAAATGCATGCACTGGAACAATAAGCGAAGTATAACACACTTCCAATACTCCCTTTAATACAATTCCAATACTCCCTCCCCTCTTCAATTTCTCTGCTACAAATGTGTGTAACATGGTAAATGGTATTAAAATCAAAACAAGAAAACACAGCGAACAACAAAACAAATCACTCTAAATCCAGCCTCTTTGCACCAGTTATGCTCTTTTCACAGGACAACGCGCTTTGGGGTGACACATAGAGAGGTTCCCAGCACCAAGAACTGGCCCCTTTAAGGACATCTCTCATCAGTGCCTTTTGTGAACAAAGCTCATCTCCCGACCTTCTGCAATCAATCACCACATAATCTCCAAAAGATGCAGCTGGAGTTTAACTTGCCGGTTAGACTGACTGCAGCTTTGCCAGCATTACAATGAGGCAGAAGTACCTTTTCCGAATCTCAGGCAAAGCAAAGGCATGAGACTTCAAACACACTCTGTGTAACTGACCAGACTTAGAACAACTCTCCTACCATCGTGCTTGCTGACTGTTTTCCTTCACAAGCAGTTCATCTGAGCAGTAAGCCGACAAAAATTGATTTCTATTTAAGTAAAAGACTTGTTTCTTTTAAAATAAATCTGTTTAAAAATACATGTTAAAACACAAGCTATGTTTAAACAAAAATAACAGTATTGCCAAGGTTTAATAAACAAAACCAACATGCTGCATCAATAATTTTTTTTAAAAACGTAATGACTCGAAGAATGTTTACAAATTATTCACAGAAACGGGTAAATCATCTTGTACTGTTGAGGCTATCCCTACAACCATGCCAAAATTCACAGTATAACCTTTCTTTGAACAGAGTGAATGCTTGGTAAAAAATACTAATTAAAGTGACATGGATGCAGATTTTCAAAAGTATGTAAGAATAGTTCACAGAAGGGATTAACAGAGATGTTGAGCAAACCATGAACAAACCACATTTTTCTCCCCGCACCCCGTAGAATTTATCTGGTACAGCTAAAATACATTTAAATAAAAATTTCAGGAACCCAGGATTTTAAAAGTTGCTTATTAATTGAATTCTAATTTTCACCTATATGTAATTCAATCACCACAAATTTAAGGAGGAGAAGGTTGTTAGTTTAGGAGTCTGATTGCATTGCAGTTCAGATCAGCTCTTTGCACTCGTAGGTAAGGTCAGCTCTTTGCATTTGTGAAACTTCAAATGAAATACAGTTCAAACTTGTCTGCGGCTGACATGCATGAAGACTTTTAGCATATCAACTACTCAGGTTTGATCTCACCTATGAAATCAGCTGCATTGCCATCTCTTTTGACTTTTCTTTCAAAGTTTTATGAAGTGTGAATTTCATCATGACTTTAAAATGCTGCATGCCTTGCCTTTTTTTCAAAAAATTACTCGCTATACTTTATAGTCTCACAGTTTTAGACACTTTGTCACATTTTATCAAGCCCACACATGACATATTTACAGCCCAGATCTGGCATTTCCATTGCCTTGATTTACCCTTCCTAGTGTGAAGATTTAGGCTTTCACATAAGCCCCCTCTATAAAATAAAACCAAATAGTAAAACAATTTTGCTAAGACCCAGTTTAGGCAGAGAGTCCAATCTGTGAACTTCTACAGCAGAAGAAGAAGAAGAAGAACTTCTACTTCCACAGCACAACAGCATCTGTGCTGTTCTCCCACCGACAGTGGTGAGCCTGGGGCTACAGCATCAACGCAGAAATAGGTAACAAGACTCAAAACAGCTCTAGTTCGAAGCCTTCTCCTTCATCCCTCTATTTATTCTTCCCATTGCTCAGAAACACCTCATCAGCCCTTTTCCTGCTTCCTCTATGGCATGTCACCAAGGTGGCAACTCTCTGCCTTCTCATCCAGCTAGCTCTGAACCTCGATAGGAGTGCCAGACACGAAACTGGAAAAAATGGTCTCCACAAGAGTCTATACTGTAACATAGGCTTCTCCTACCTTTAATGAGCGCTGGTGATGCTTGGATGGCAGAAGTTCAGATAGTTGCTATTCTTTGAATGCTACCTCTTCAGTGATATATATTTGGGTTGCTTAAGGTGCATCCCCTCTCAATTGAGTTTTAGTTTGCTGAGTCATTTTAATGGGATTTTGCACTATTTGGCCAATCAAGTTTAAATAACAGAGAATTGCAAGGAGATTAACTCAGCATTTTGGAACTAATACTGTTTGTCATGGTTAAAATTCCCTTGAGCAGCTCAGTATACCTCTATTTACATTTGTTTGTATGAAAAAAAAAGATCTTACTCATGATGAGCAAGCACAAACAGAATACCCTCAGGGTACAATTCAAATGATGCTTCTTCCAACTCATTGGCTTATCAAGTTTTAATGATAACCCAAGGCAATCTGTTTTTGTCATGTACAGCAGATAAACCGATAAAACATTCAGTAGCGCAAAATAAAATGCAGGGTGTGACGATGTTGTATCACAACTAGGGCTCCCTCTGAATAACTCCAGAGTCCTAAGGCAGAGGTGACATTCTGCCTTTTATCATAATCCAGTAGGCTACAGCGCCTTGCTGCACGCAGAAACAACATTCAGCAGCTTTGCTCGCTACAGCTTCCCACTGACTGGGAAGCCACGTTTCCTCTGACAGTGGTGTACCATTACCGCAGGATTTGACAGGGGCCATTCAGAGTGTTGATTATTGTAATTAGAGCCAAACCCCCTAAAAGCCTTCTTCATGACAATCAAGGAGAGGGGCCCCATCTTGTGGACATTTCCTGGAGCGAGGATGGCTGCGAAGCTGTTAAACCCAGTGCTTCTAATGCAGTGCTGGGAAGCTAGCTATGATAGCGATCTGCATCAGATCTCGCCTAAACTGAGCTATGTCTGGGCTGAGCAGCTAGGGGTTATGCGCAAAAAACACCTCCTTTCTTTCTCCCGAGGCAAACCATCCTCCCCTTTCCGCAGGTGTGAGGAATCCTGCCTCAGTACAGCTTTTAAAGACCTGGAGGAAAGTTTACGTGCTGCCTGCAAACTCCTGACCTGTGCACTGAGGAAGGGGGATGAGGGCAGGGCATCCACCACCACCAAGGTCGACCAGCCAAGCCTGGGAACAATTTACCAGGGGCCCCAGAGGCCATGGCACCCATGGCCACATGCTGTGAACGGCGGGAGAGCCTGGATCCCCAGCACGGCTGGAGACACCCTGACGACCAGGGACTCAGAGAAGAGTACAGGCACCTCCTCTGTAAAAGCTGTTTACACAACCTGCAGCTGCGTTCCACACGTGCTATCCCACAGCTACACCACCTGGCTTGTTAGCTTCATCTAAGGAGGCTCCCCACTGAATGCTTATTTTTAAGCAGCTGTGTAGTATTTGGGAGAACAAACAGGAGAAAGCTGTTGCACATGCAATATGTGTTTCTAGCCCACTTCAAACAGGTTTTTAACACCAACACCACAACTGGCATTTTTCAGTCCAGGACAGCAGATACTCCTTCCCCAGCTCCCTCAAATTTGTATTTTCCTGATTAGCAAAAGCTTCATCATGCTCACCCCTCGTCTCCTACAAAAATGATGTTGTGTATGGCGCTGCTTTCACAAACCCACAATAGTTGGAGGATTTTTCTGAGGTCACGAAGACACACAGGGACAGGAGTGGTGCCAAGGGCCTGGAGCTCTCCCGGGGGTACGTGGGAACGCTGCACGTCTGGATGTCTGGCCACACAAGATACAGCTAGTGACCTAGCCATCTGGGGACATGGGCTATCACAGGCTCGGGTTATCATACAGAAAGCAGCAGGTCGACACGGGGATTTTGGGGGTCTGAGGAGGTTTGGGCTTGAAGGCGCCCCTGAAGTCACCTCGTCCAATCTCCCACCGTGGGCCAGGTCGGCTTCTAAGCCAGACGGCGCCACTCAAGGCTTCACCCCGAGGGGTTTCGAAACTCTCCAGAGAGAGAGATTCCACCACTTCTGTGGGCAGGTTGCTCCAGACCTTGGTTGTGAAACACCCTCCCCTCCTCAGAGCTCAGCGCTTCCCCGAACGCCGGCTGCC
>NW_009225907.1:0-337 GCF_000690835.1 Fulmarus glacialis
TAGCGGGGGACTGACCGGGTCGGAGCCAGCCCCAGGCGTCCCAGCCGGAGCTGAGACCCAGGCTGCGGCCACGGCCATGCTGGCCCAGGCCCCTCTCTGTGCCCCTGCCCGTGGCGCTCGTCTCCCACAGCCCTTCCCCTCCTTTTCCAGAGGAGGCAAGCAGTGCTATTCCCACACTGCCGGCGCCGGGAGCACCAGGAAACGACTTGCCTCAGCTGGCAGAGCAGCGCCGGAGCCGAGAACCTGCCTTTCCCAACTCCTAAATAAGTCTTACTTGTTTCTCGACACGACAGAAGGTCCAGCAGCTCCTGACAGAAGAGCCATCATGCCTGGGATG
>NW_009225907.1:365-15248 GCF_000690835.1 Fulmarus glacialis
AGCAAGTTGGCCCAAAGCCTCTGTATGACTCTGGTAAAATAAAAATGTTGCAGCCCAAGTGTAACAAATTCATGCAGTAGGCATTAAATAGTAGGTAAAATAGACTTCCTGTAGGCTGAGATAACTAGGTTTTTTGGTCTTGCGTGTGCTGCCAGAGGAAGAATGCTTTTTTCCAAATGTTCAATGAATTAGGAGAATGGGGGGTAGAAAGTAGTTGGTGAAGAATAATTGCAGCACAACACAAACATCTTAAAAGTATGTTTCATTGCCAAACTGTTCCAACTTTCCAAAATCGAGTTGCCAGCGTTATGACCAGCTCGTGTCAAGAGCAGGGTTCTGTTTAGCCTTAACTCTTTTCTCTGAGTCTTTTTCTGACTAATGTACTTACAGGGAGATCCTGTGTTAAATCAACTTTCACTCCAGCACCCTACTCCTTCTATTGGCCCTTCTCCACGCTTGGTGCTGTCTGAAGCCATTTTTATTGACCACGGGCAGCTGGAGTTATCCACCAGAACTCCCCAATACACCAGTATTGCAGAGGAAAGCCCATCAGTGCTGTGAACATCTTTAAAAAAATTCTTGACTAAGAATATCTTTCCTGGCATATGCAGGGGTTTCTATGTGCCTTTTCCACAGCCACCTGATCATAACAAATTTTATTAGTTGCAACTTGTATTACCCAAACTTGGAACTGAGTATTTGGAAATTACAGAATACTTGGGATGAAATTGTATTCAATAAAATCATTTCAGGTACTTTCAAATGTTTAGTTCTCCCTACTTGCTATTCTGTGCCTTATTTTATTAACACACCCAAACCTTCCATAACCTGCAAATTTCATTGGCAATCTACACTACTAACTTTAGCTTGCCTGGCAGCTCACCACCTTGTTTCTCCCTTTCAGACAGCTCCTCATTCACTGTACAAATGCTCTCTTTTCCTGCATCAAGTCCTAACTTTGTATGTGGTACCTCTGCAAATGCTTTGGGGGTCTTCTGGGAGTTTGGCAAAGTCTCCTGCGGGGGGAAGCATAGTTCCTTTCCAAAAAACAAAGTAAGCTTACCAAAGACAGGTAAATATGTCAGAAGATTTATCTGAGACTATTTTGCTTTTTGTCCTAAGGGAATGGGAATTTCTGTTATCTTCACAATATATTACAAAGTCACACAAATATTGAGGTTCAGATTAATGGGTTTTCATTACTTAGCCTGATTTTTTTTCCCCTTATTCTGCTTTCTTTAATATTATTCTTAATAGATAAATGGTTGGGGCTGCAATACATTAATGTTCCCATTTAAGAATTCAAATGATATCGCTAGACCAGCTGTCTAAGATGACACAGAAGAGGATGGAAAATGATAATTAGATTTCTCCACATATCTGGTTCTCAGGAGGTAATTACAGTTCTCCAAATCATCACATACCAGCCCAGTTATATAATCCTGTTTTGTTTGTTAAACTTGTTTGAGAGCATTTGACTTGAGCTCGCTCTCTTTCTTAGTCATCTGTATCACGCCCAGAGAAACAAGCCTTTGAAACACGTATACACATACACACACTTACAGAGGTGTAATACGTGTTACACCTACCCTCCCTTAATCTCCCATTAATATCATCTTTTTGCCTGTCAGCCAGGGGATGGGTATGAAGTCAGTCACAGGAGTAAGAGACATGAGGAGAAGGAAATCCGGACAGCTGTACATGGTTTGTTTGTCCAGGGAATTTTCTTCTTCCCCACTACCCCTTCTCGACTCCCTCTGGTCTAATCCCTAAAACAAGAAACATCTCATTTTATCGTTCCAAGAACTGTCTGGTGAGTGCCAACGTAGATTTCCCCTTTCTCAATGAATAATACAAGGTATAACAAAACTTACAGGCTTAAAGGAAAGATCATACTATTAGAATACAATCGAGGCACAAAGTTAGGCATCTCTTCCTGGCTACTGTACCTGTGCCTCCATTAGTTAGGCAGAAAATAACAATTCCTTTCCTCCACATGAAATCTAATGGAGATTTATGAAACTTCTAGACCTTCAAATAGAAGACACTATAGAAGCAAACAGTGCTTATTTCTAGTGGGGTAGGTAGTCAAGCAAAAGAATAGCGGGAAAATACCTTTGTCACAATTGGACAGCAACCCAATTCTTTCAATGAAAACTCAGAAGCATCCTTTATCCTTACTTGGAAATACATACCTACTTTCGTCCTTTTCATAAATTCTGATCACGAAAGTTTAAAATGCATGTTCATTAGTACCAGCCAGACAGGTGGTCAAATTTGCCTTTATTATGGTTTGGTTAATGAACCTTAGGTCTGCATATGAAATTCTGCTTTTTTTTTTCTGATGAGTTTTACTTACTTACTATCCTTCCAAATGCTTAGCAACATTACAAAGTGCATTAGTGCTAACAACTAATGGCTAACAACTTGTATTCCAAACAGGTGTTTCCCCAGTTTTCTGGATTTCCTTGCATCTGTTATGCATTCCCTGATCAGATATATGTACCTGAGCTGCAAACAAGCAGGAGAAGAGAAAAACAGGCTTTAGGAAAAATGGGCTCAGACATGGGCACACCATTTCCTTTCTGACATTTGCAAAACGAATGTTGATTTCTACAGTTCAAGATATTGCACATTAGATCATTATTCCCTTGGCTGGGAGTTGGGTCACTATTTTTTAACCAAATCTAACCATGTTATCGCTGTAGCTCCAATACAGTCCATGCAATTTTTGAAATAGATTCTTGTCCTACTCTCACACATACCAGAATCAGGATTAAAAACATCTAACAAAAAAATCTGCTTCCTATTCTTTCCCCTGCCTTCATACAACATTACTTCTGCTGTGCTTACAAGTCTGGTAACAGTATCATAAGTTAGCATGGCAAGAAGTTAATACTGTGCTTGTTCTTAGGGAAGAAGAGTTACTACACAGACAGCAACATTTGTTTCAGCAATAGATGGTAAAAGGCGTTAAGTGGAAGGAAAGCACATTCTCTCCCCATCCTTGTATTTTCAATGTACAATCTTAGAATATAAGAGTTCATGGGAAAAAAGTTCCCACAGGTATATATGCACGACTGGTTTAATTTGAATCAGGAGCACACTTTTGAAGTGAGCCTCCTCATTTTTTTCACTTACCACATTTTGGTTCACAGTGCAGAGAGGTTTCAGAATACATGTTGTTTCATCCAAAAAACATCCAAACTGGAAGATGCATTGCTAACATGCACTCCAAATGCAATGAGCAGCCAGTTCATAAACTAGACAAGCAGACAAAAGTAAAACCTCTGAAATGCATATAATGTGGGAAGTGAGCTACTCATACTGGGTGGGATGCACTGCTTGCTAATGTAGACATAGTATGCATCCACTTTCCGGGATTCATTTTCTCTCTCTATGAAAATCCTTCATACATGTAAACACTCAGATCTCTAGCTACTCGTAGCTGTCCTATTCTGGCAGTGATCAAGGTAACAAATAGTGAAATCTAACTTTAAATCAAGAGGGCTTTTCTTATAATGGATGTCAGTATTGACAGCTGGTTCTAACTTAACTTGTGGCACACAGACACACACGCACACAGACACACACGCACACAGACACACACGCACACAGACACACACGCACACAGACACACACGCACACAGACACACTCCACTTTGAAGCCAATAAATACAAGACCCTCCATTCAATAAATCCACACTGTTTCCGGTCCCACTATTAAAGTAGGTCACCTATATCAACATTCTTGATGCTTTGCTGCATTTCTTTCTTCATTAAAGAGGGGATTGAAATTGTTACGTAGCCAGAGAAGAGCAACCACACCACTGCTATTGGCACGCTTGGGGTATGCAGAATGTTTTCACCTCTCCCTTGGTAAATAATTTATTCTTTAGCGTATCTCGTATTACATGGTTAGGACAGATATCTGCAATTGCCCAACAAAGCCCTAACCTCTGGAAAATTGGAAGCAAGCAAAGTAAGAATAGAGTATTTGTGTAAAAGATGACAGCAACAGAAACACAGTTTAGACCATCAATACTAAACAAGTTGAAAGCTATATCTAAAACAGAACAGTTTTGTACATTTTCTGAAATGCTGAATATTCAGGCAGAAAAAAAAGTTGATCAAAGCCACTGAGGAAGCCAGACATTTGCCCCACCATTGCTTGCTGTTTCTGAAATCACTTAACCTGATGAAGAGCTCTGAAGTCACAGAGCTCAAGCTGTATAATTCAGTTAGGACTCGCCAGAAATAATATCATCACTACTACAATCAGAAATTGGTTCACGATACTGTCCATGTTGTTTGAACTGAATTAGCCCTGCCCTACAGGAAGCCTGCCTTTCCAGAATGCTGCCAGGCCCTTCCAACAAAAACAACTCAAGAAGCCCTAGCTAGCTCTCCCAATATACTGTCAATCCGTTGATCTCTTTTACCAACCACCACCACCAATGAGTACTTGGAAAGGGAGACTGATGTACAGTTGCTGTGTTTCTGACATTTACTCACCAAGAGCCTAACTCCAAATATGTCATTTGTTTGTTTTTGTTTCCAAATGATGTTTTCCTGAAACCTGTTCTTTTAAGCTGACATCTGTTGCTTCACTGGATTGCATTACATGAAATGCCTGTGTATTTACCAATTATTCACACATGTACAGCTCATGAAGTTTTCCATGCAGAAGACAGAGGCTTTGAAAAAAAAAACAAATGGGAAGTAGTACAGTGGTATTTCCAACGCAGATTACTTTTATCTTTTATTTTTTTAAAAAATAAATTTTCACCTGCAGTACGTTCAGACCATAACTGTGATGGAAGTTTCTTATTGCTCTTTGGTTCAGCCCTTGAACGACAGTATTTCCTGTTAGAGTATGTCTCAATACAAGAAATCAGCTGTTCTACTTCTTTTTTCCTTTTTAATATTATTGGTCACAGATTCCTTTTATCCTAGTGATAACTAGTCAAGTAAGTTTACTCTATTAAAAAAAACAAAACCAAACCATTTTGACCATAATTTCCCCTTCAAAATAATTTATGAAGCAGTACCTCTTGGCCTTTTATTTGTATAAATTATACAACAACTATAGTTTTTTTTAGACAATGAGATGAGTCTGTATTTAGTACTTCAATCATTGTTCTCAGGGTTGGAAAAGTCTCCGATACTGATGGTAGGGTCTTGTAAGAAGGTGAAATACTGAAAGAGGAGAAAAAAAGAAATTTATCTTTTGCTGAGTTTTATGATTTACCTGGAAGTTAACACATTAGCTTATACTTCTCTTCATCTCTTTCTCCAACAAATTTGAGACCTGAAGTCAAGAATCTGTTGCCCACAAGCAGCTCTTGCTTCTCACGACTCCTCACTCGCTATACAGAATGAAAATAACGACTACATAAAAGAGCCTTCGGAAGTGGCAGAAGTTAAAGCAAAATTTTATTGCTTTAAGTCTTCAAACCTTACTTACCTTACCCACTATTATTCTTCTACCACAGACAAATTAGCCACTCTGGTTAATTACCTTCATATTATTACTTCAAGTCCTTTGGGCTGTGGTTCTACAGATATTTTTCTCAGCATGAAGCAAAGCCAACTTTAGCATTTTCTCCAGTCTGGCTCATTATACATCTCTCATTTGAGCCAGCAATATGATCGGTGGGGCTATGCTATGAAATGGTCTCGGTTAAAAATAAATTTTGGTTTTGGCAAGGTTGTTTTTAACATAAATCATTTCCCTGATCTGGTTTGCTAAGGATTCCCACAAATTTCAACAGTACAACTGAGAGGGTCAGAAACACATAGCTAGGGTTGAAATGGCTTAAGCTGGCTTTGCTCCCAAGAGAGAAGCTCTCCTTTGGTAGAGATATGTCTTAAAAAAAAAAAACCAAACAAAAAACAACAACAACAACAAAACCCAAAACAAACACAAAACCATAAACAGAGGATTGAGAAAGAAGTTGAGTACATAAATTGGGAGATTTACAGTAAAAAATTGTGGGAACCATAAATGTTTTGTATTTCCAAGACAACCAAGTCACAATATTTGTGCAGACTACTTTTAATAAAAACTGCAACTTGCTACACTGTAGTTTAAAAATGTCACTCCTTAATAAATGCTGAATTTGACTGCATTTACATGTAGATTTTTAGCCTAAGTCTGACAAAGATGTCCTTGAGTCTTCTTAATAGCCGCCTTCATTTAGGAAGAGATTTTATAGTCTAGTGAAATTCACCAGGCTGAGAACCACTGATAATGAAGTTAAACAACACTCATCAGTATGGGATATTCGGCACTAACAGCAGCTGCAGAGTTCCTCAGGCTCTGAGAATAACTCAGGTTGGACCAGACCTCAGGAGGTCTGTGAACTAACATCCTGCTCAAAGCAAGGTCAACTGCGAAGTCAGACCAGGGTGTCAGGGCTTTATCCTGTCAAGTCTTGAAAATCTCCAGGGATGGAGACCGCACAGCCTCTCTGGGCAGCCCACTCCACTGCTTGACTATCCTCAGGGTGAAAAGATTATGCTCAGTCTGAACCTCATTTCAACTCATGCATGTCCTCTTTTGTCCTCCCACCAAACACTGCCCGGCTCCATTTTCTGTGAGTATTGACCCACAGGTACTGCAAAGCTGCTGTTAGGTCAAAGCCTTCTCTTCTCCAGGCTGAACAAGCCCAATTCACTCCTTTTAAGGCATGTGCTCCAGCCCCCTGACTATCTTGGTGGCTCTCCACTGAATTTGCTCCAGTTTATCGTAGTCTTTACTGCAGCTGCCCCCAAACTGGATGCAGTATTCTAGGCATGGTCTAAAGTGCTGAGTACCCCCTATATCTGACTATCCAAACAGCTTTTTACCCATCTAGCTGTCCATTCGTCCAGACCATAATGTGCTATCTTGGAATGAGAGAATTGTGGGAGTCCTTACTGAAGTAACAATAAACAAGATCAACTGCTCTCTTCTCATCCCCAAATCTAGTCATTTTATCACAGAAAGCAATCATATTGGGTCACACAACGTTTGGTAAACCCATGTTGACTGTCCCCAGTCACCTCCTCATTCATATACCCTGAAATGCTTTCCTAGAGGACTCACTTCATGACTTTCCCAGGGACCTCCAAGTGAGGCTGACCAGCCTACAGTTTCCCTGGGTCCTCCTTCTGGCCTTCTGGAAGACGAATGCAAGATTTCCTTTCCTGCAGTCACCAAGAATGTTCCCTGATGTGCACAATCTTTCAGGCATTACAGATGGCCTTGTAAGGACATAGGCCACTTCTCTCAGCATCCCTTAAATGTCTTGACCCTGATTTGAAGGATACTAAAACTGGTTTTGTCTCTGGCCCAATTTTTAGATTTTGTATGGGGAATAACCACTAAGGGACAAATCAAATGCACTAGATTCATAGTACTGACAAGGAATTAACGTGTTCGGTATTCAAATATCAATTAATATGAAAATCAAAATTTTAAAGCATTATACAAAAGTCATGCAGTTATACTAAGTAACATAATTCTGTACATTCAAAACTTCCATCCACTTTGAAAATACTTATTCTCCAAATTAAAATAGCATTAAAGGATAAGTAAATTACTTTTGAGATATAGTTTGAAGAGATCCATAAGAATGGGAAAAAAAATCAAGTTAAAATTTTCCCCTCACTCAATCACCAGATTTACTAATGATAAAAAAAAAAAAATAAAAAGGCAAATTTGACCACTGAACAAAATGAAGAAAATATTAACCCAAATAATTTTCTCAGAGGAAAACACTCATATAACTGAATGTCTAGACTACTAACTACTCTGTTAGACTAGAAATAAACTACTGTGTTTGTTATTCAAATCTTGTCTTATCAATTCCTAAACCGCGTTAAAAATGCACTGAATCATTTACTAAACTCATAATTTCTAACATTTTTTATTATAGGTTTAAATTTTACATATAAAGTCTTTCATATTTTATTTCCCCACCCCCTATCTGAACAAAAAGATTTACCTTTTTAGATTCATCCAGCTCCTTGCTATTTTGCTAAAAGCTTCAGACCCTGGTGCCGTCATTGCTTCAAAATCAACCAGCTGAAAATGCAACAAAATAAAAAAGATTTTAAGAAATTAGAGACGTTTTAAGATCTCTAATTTCAGCAAGTTAATCTTCAAGTATTATTAACATATAAATTCAACTTTAAAAACATATCCTTCCTTTTGTGACAAAATCGGGGTTTTTTTTCCGCTCTTAACAACATGTTTGTACTAATGAGTCAGTGCCAGAAAATATCGACCGTCTTCAGCCCTTTATTACAATGTCCAAATAAAATGGGGATATTTCTCATTTCTACATACTGCATTCTGCAAAATATTGTATCACATGATTGGTAGATTTATATTGGACTTCCCAGGCATTCTGTATTACTTCTTTCCACAGTGGGTTTTCAGACAAGTTTGACTACATATAGCCAAGAACTCTGTGCAACTTCATATCTACAGCTGAAAATAAGTTTTTAGCAAAACAGTGTTCAGTCAAAAACATTGGTTCACTAGTACTGAAACATTTAAGCTGACACGTTCGTGGTTCAGTGAACTTTGGCTGAATTCAAGGAAGGGTTCTGGGAGCATGCTATCTATATTCTTGGTAAGACAGGAGTAAGCTTACTAACTAGTCTGTGCCCAGACTACTTTGTCCCTCATCACCAGCTTGGAAGTCAGCATGCATGCCAGGCACTGAAGCTCCCTGTGGGTTTGCACACCCCACCACAACCGATACTGGAAGCTACACCGGCTGTGGTTACTGACTGACCTGCCAGGCAATAACAGGACTCTTGATTAGTGGGCATCTTAGTCTTCAGAGCAGTCTGATAATGCATGCTGTCATAAGCTTGGGACCAGAAATACCCTTCTAAGGAATCTGGAAAAAAAAAAAAAAAAAAAAAATCCCAGTTTCATTCAACTGGGGAAAACAATTTCTTCCAGCTGGTGAAAACTCTTCTAAAAAATGGTTTTGTTCCAATTCAGGCACTCTGCTTCAGGAAAAACCCTCAAATGTAAAAATGTTCCCAAAGCTTCCTTTAAGTCAGAAATCCTGCTTTTTAGTAATCCTGAAACTCTGCTTGCCTGCATAAAATCAGTCAGCAAAATGCACTACTCTATTAAAGTCCTAAAAGGATGCATAAGAAAACCCACATAAGTCTTTTACCTTAGCTTGAACTCCCACAGAACGGTGAAAATACCAACTTAATGGCATACTGAAAAGAAAGCTTTCTTGCTACTAAGCAAGTGCAGTTTGCTCTTAAAAGCTGCTAGGAGTTCATTGTACTGAAAGGACAAACTTCATTGTTTTCAGGGCTTTCTAGAACAAAAGGGAAAGTCACTCTTTCTTCTTATCCACGCAGGATATTTTCTTCAACAATTTTGATTCTCACTGGAATTTCACTGATTCTTTTGGCAATACATTAAAGACACAGAGGTGCTCTCACTCCTTTCATGCTGAAAAGGTAAACACAGCTAACAGACCAATAGTTGAATAAAGAAAGGGAAACCCTTTATTGAGCAAGGTGGTATAATATTCAAATGTAGTCACTTAAAAACTAGGACTTATTTTAAATTAAGTGGAATACAGAGGGGAAGGAGAAATCGAGAGAAGTTGCAAATACATTTCTACTTACCAAGCCCTAAATGCTCTGGAATACATTGAGAGCAAAGACAGAAAATTTCTGCTGTGTGCCAAAAGAGTCACTAATTCTGTCCAAGTATTCTCAGAACCCTTCTCAAAGAAAGCTAGAAAGAGCAGCTCAGCACACTAGAAATGCTTCAGTTACAAATATGTAATTACTGTGGGACACAAACTGCTACAATTTGACTAACCAGAATTATTGCACATACTATCTCTAAATCTCACCTGCTGTCAGAACAGCAACGAAATTTTCAAAACTCTCTCAAGGCTGCAAGACACCATAGTATGCAGCTAATCCATCTTCAGTAAACAAGTGTGCAACTTCTGTTCATTCTTAAAGCTCCTTTCTCACATTTACAAGTATTACTTCCTCCATCAAGGCTGAACCAGTGTATTTTGATACTTGCCTTCCCTTTAGGGATTTTTCCTGATACTTCTTTTCCACTTGCCATTAGTGCTCCCATGATCACTGAATAAGCTATCACACTGAAAACAAACAAACAAAAAAATAAAAAACAACAAATGAAGTACAGTAGAAGTCTTTCCATAATGCTATTTTAGACTACAAAACAAATAAAATACAGTACTGTTTCATAGAAGGCTAGTAAAAATTACTGTGCTAGTTACTTTATTTTAGAAGTAAAAACAAGTATGAAACACTTAAAAAGTGAAATCACTGTTACTTTCCAACACCACTGGAATGAAGTTATGATCCTATGGAGTTTAACTACTGAAGAGCACTGTTTCTACAGTAGTCAGAATCATAATTTCAGACTTATGACTTAAGTCGTAAGACTGCATAGAGCTGAAAACAAAGCAAACTCCTGTTGCCAAGAAGCTTAGCTGTAGCCCAGAAGAGTTTATGAACTCTATTGCAACAGAGCTAGAGGCACTGTAAAGCTGTTCAGTTACTTAACTTGTTTTTCAATTTAACTTAATTTTTTTTTTAAATTGTGAAACTTAGACAGAATTTCTGTTAATTTTTACATTCTGTAAGATAAAGGCAAAGTCCGATTATAAAAACGAAGGATTTTTTAAATTTTATTTTCTACTGAACTGTGTTTAATAATAAGCTTAAATATCTTAAGTGCTTTATGGAACAGAGATTCATAATAGTCTTAGATGTAGCCAGGTTTGAATTAAAATAGAATTTCAGTTGAAGAGATCTGTGACATATGGGACTTTATTCTAGGGTTTCATTTGGTGACTCCAACAATTGCAATAAATTACTAAAATAATATTTTAGTGAATTTTATTATAACAAGTTATCTTGAAGTATTTAATCTTAAATACATGTTTCAGTAAAGCTTCTTGAGTGAAATTACAGTGGTGTAACATCATATGGATTAGGAACCCAAGCATTACAATTTAAAAATGACACTTTTCAATCTGTGAGCCGAAGCCTATAAATACAGACTACTCGTCATTTTAAATATACATGCAGCTATGAATAGTTACCATTAGCAATTACAGACTAGCTTTTAAAACAGTACTAAGTCAGTACCCATCGTCATGGCAGCACACAATGAGAGACTGTGCAGGATGCACAGCTCAACCCAGAGCTTTTTTAGCTTTTTATATATTAAAAAATGTATTAAGATACTGCAACACAGACATTTTACAGTGTGCATCCAAGATAGCAGACATGATAAAGACAATCACTAACCTAGATCCTCTTGAAAGTGGCATTAAATTATAGAAGTAATAAACTAATGACAGGATCAAGTTGCAAACAGCATCTACTTCCTAAGCAAGAGAAAAAAAAAGTGAATTAAAGATAATTTAATAGCCAGGTAATACCATATAAAGGAACACATATTGGAAAGTCTTACAGTACTGTGATTATTTCTTTTAAAGAACCATTTCAAATGTAAAAAATGTCAAACCGAGAAGTTGAGTCTGATTAACAGATGTTTAAGCAAATTATTTTGTTATATCCTTAAAATTTAGGTGAAACAGTTCACCTACACTGTGTTAAAAGGATGAAAAATGGAAAGCACAAGCTCAAATGTAGTCAGGTTCTCATTGCAATACAAAATCAACACAAACACAATTCCAATGCTTCTCATGAATTCATGTTACTTCTCATCTTATATGTAGCCACCATGAGCCAAATCCTAAGCAGTGCTTATACAGATGATGAAACAGTGAACACAGACCCATGAGAAAAATAAAGAAAAAAAAAAAGCACCACTCTGATATTGAGACCTTGTCCAGACCCTCTCTATTACTGCAGCAAAGCATAGAAAATTTTAAAGTAACAGATAGAATTATGGCAACTTCTTACGGTATTTGTCATAATTGGGTTTAAGCAAACAGCAGATTTTATTACTTAAGATCTCTGTCAAAAATTATTAGAACAGTGACTGTTAAACCGAAGGTATAAAAACATAATAGAATTTTATCAAGGAATTAATAATTTCCATTAAAACAGCCTTACCCCCAGCTCTGCAGACAGAATTAGAATTTTTCCTTTAGCTGTTAGATCCTTATATAGCGCATCTATTTCTGCATGATACAGCTGTGTTCTCTCTTCTGTTGTCTGAGTTTCTACCGAAAATAGTATGTTCCCCACTCTATCAAGGACGAAACAAAAAAGAAGGTAAGAAATTTTCTGAACAGAACTTGATGCATTATCTAGTATCCAGGGTAAGTTACAAATGTACTACGGTTAAATACCACATCATAACCTTTTTCCTATCATTTTTCCTTAAGCAGGAGATTATGTGCATTGCCCCCCTTTTAGTTTAAAAAAAAAAAAAAAAAAAAAAAATCACTGAATTAAAAACGTTTTGTCACATTGTAAGTTTGTCTGAAAGAATACATAAAGATTGCCGTCTAATCACAGATGAAGTATTTTCACTGAAGAACACCTGACAAGCATTAGCGTTTCACTTAAAGTGTAGGTAAAAAATAAGAAATATGAAATTTTAAAATATCTTCATGGGCTTGAGATTTTTGTATAGAATTAAAAGTTAACAAACCTACACTTTACAACTACCAAAACGGAATTGTTTTGGTATAAAAACATAGTTACAAACTATGGATCAAAACTGACTGACTGACACAGAACAAAGTTTGTGCAGAACAAAGTTAGACCATTTTTACTGACACCAAAATATTTTCCCCAAAACAGGGAGGCCATATATTTAATGCCATTTCACTGTATATAGGCATATGATTTAGAATGCAAAATTAAAAACCAAGAGATATGTTAACATTTTAGAAGAGAAGTTTGGCTTCCATGCCACTCATCGGAAGCATACAAGTTTTGGGAAAAATTCCAATGCACAGAATTTTTAAATCCCATAAGCCAAAGTTTTTAGTAAGTAGTAGGACAGAGCTTCTGAGCTACAGATTAATGCTCATTCTTCAGGAAGACAAGGAGCCAGTATCCAAAAAGTGAGAAATTTACTATTTCACCCAAAGAGTGGCCCAAAGCCTCCCGATTGTATACTCATACATTCAGGTACTATCTAAATTGGCATTTGCAGATAGAAGGTTTGCAAACATCTCAAAAATAAACATACAAAAGGCCAAAAATGCAAATAGAAGAGAGTGTCTTCTATTCTTAGATCATAGAAATTTCCATTCCATTCAGGACTTCTCAGTCACCATAACAGACAAGGTCTCACAACAAGAAATGTATTTTGATATGGATAAAGACTGAGATTTTTGAGATTTTTCCCCTGTAGGCATTTTATAGTTTACGATGAATAACAAGGTCTCTCTTCACTTTTGTGCTATATGTTAGAGAATCATCTCAACTGGGCCTACTTCATCAATGTTATCCATATTCCCTCTTTGTTAGGGAACACAACAGGAATCAGAAGTCCTCAAATGAACAAATGTTTAGTTATTTACAAAAATAGCACTAGTGAAAAACAAAACCCACTTTATGCAAGTAGAAATGGCATTCGAGAAGATTAATTGCTAATAATTCATCATTACTTAATGCACCTGAACCCCTGAAAATAGCAAACATACTTATCTCCTGTTATTGTAATTGTAAATCCATCATATTCTTTCCCTTGATCCTTGAGACTGGGCACTTTTGTGTTCACAGTAAACCCATCTCTTGTTTTACTGTTAAACTGCTTTCAAAAGAAAAAGAAAAGTTAATACTAGAGTGAACAGAGACAGACTGCCTAGCTATTGTTTTGAAACACCTAAAATACCCAGAGCAGAAATGAAAATGGACAAACTGAAGGAACAGGTCAAAGAGTTACTGTCAGCTACGTTATTTCATTTATCCTTTATTTCCTACTGAACACAAATCATAAATATTGAATGAGGCATATTGATATTCAACTTCATAACTATATAGGGAATACAAAGCAGCACTGTTTATGAAAAGCAACTGTACAAAGCAGTTTCAGTTGTATAGATTTCTCCCCAAGTTGCATGTTGATAGTAACCTTTTGGTGTAACAATGTAAATGCAAAAGCAGGAATTTGAGAGCCTGTTTTATGTTTACATTAAGAAATAGCTGCATTAGTCTAAGTATGGATTCCAGAATACAGCTCACAGCAACAATTTCTTAACTATGATCCGGTTTCAATTAATGTTTATCCTCATCAGAAGGGAAAATACCACAAAGTTTAAGAGTTTTACAAAGCTACATTATCTAAGTGTAATACTGTAGCCAGAGTTTCGTATAAACCAGGCAAAACTCTATTTAAGTAAAGGCAAAAGCCCAGCTTTTGACATACAACACTCCCCAGCTACCTGAGTAACCAAACTACATCAATATTAGCAGACATTCATTTTATACAGGCACTATTAATGACTATTATGCAATAGTGTTGAATGAATTACTCAAGCAATTATTTATTTTAAGATAGAACTTGTGATCCTGGATGTTTCATTTAAAAAGAATCTGCACTTATTTTAAAGAAACAAATCTAAAAGCCTCTAATGAGAAACAGCATTCCACTTCCATACAATTTGGAATGGGATACAGGAGATTCAAACCCAGAGCAAAATGTACAGGTTAAATGAAAACCAGGAAGAATATTTGTTGCCAGTGGAGACATTTATTTTGAAATGAGTCATGTATAGTTCATTATGTTTGTATATTTTCACCATCCTCTTGGAGTAACCTATATTTTTAACTCCACTAACAGCATTTTTTCTGGCCTACAATTCAACAGTAGCCACATTAGGTGCTCTGCAGGGCCCTACTTGCACAGTTGTGTGTCATAGAATCATAGAATCATTA